>NC_089732.1:6722882-6876048 GCF_035083965.1 Branchiostoma lanceolatum | reverse complement strand
TCGGCTCCGGCTTTAACTAAAGCTCTCACTATTGCACGATTACCCCACACTGCGGCGGCTAAGTGCAGGTGAGTGTAGCCATCCTTTGCTGCATAGGACAAGTCTGCCCCGGCCTTTACGAGTGCTTTGCATGCTAATACGTTTTTGGAACGAAGAGCATGTGTTAGAAGTGGGCTGCCGTCTTTTAGGATGTCTGGGTCTGCTCCTTCATTTACCAGCAAGCTAGGAATTCTGAAGTCTGCCTCTTTTGATCTTGGTGCACGTAAACGGACGCTTCGCGTGTCCCACTTGTAACAGAGTGCCATTTCAAGAGGACTTCTTTCTTCGTCGTCGTGTCTGTTCGGGTCAGCACCACACGAGAGCAGCACGTTGACTAGTTCCCAATCTGGCTTTACGATCGCCGCAATAAGTGGTGTTGTACGTTCGATTTCGTCTAGACCGTCCGCGGTTTTGAGACGAAAACCGCGGACTGAACAGGTTAAGTTAACATCGGCACCAACAGTGATCAGGTAATCAAAAATCTCCTTCAATTTCTTCCGATTGGAGTGGGCCGATTCCATATATTGACAACATGCATACACAAATACTGTAGCGTGGGTAAAGCAAGCTTCATAGTGGTCGTAAACATGAGGAGCCTCGGGCTCATTGCAGAATTCGAAATAGAGCTCGGTATTTACATTACTCTGATCCAACCCCGATATCTTCTTCAAGGCGCCAATGTCAACCTTATCGATGGCACTCTTCAGGGCATTACAAAGATCCCAGAGATTCATTGGCTTGATCAATGTCCTCGACATGTCAGTTTGTTGCAGTTATTCCAGCTGGCCAGATATCTAATTATAAGTTTGTAAGTAGCCGTTTTTTTAAGGAAGTTGACAATCTACTAACAAGAAGAACCCGGAAGTGAAAGTTTATGAATCATTGCACCTGTCTGTGGCTCCAGCGAATGACCATCGCAAACTCCAGATCTAAGGAGAATCCTTAAGAAGTAGAGATTCGTGCTTTTAACGCCATGCCTTTACCCTATACACTGTGGCTGCAGGTGCCGTGCTTGTAGAAATATAATGTCTTCGGCTTGCTGACTCTGGGGGTTTCCAGCTCTTCAAAAATAGACTCCACGCAGAGGATCATGGGGTTTGGGAACCTTACACCTAGGCTTTGTTCTCACACCTAGGGCTACCATGCAATATGTAACGTTAAGACACACGTACTACACTTAACGGGTACGATATGGCCAAGCACAGGACAGAATGGCAGAACAAATTGTAAATCTATGTGAAATATGACTTCATTTTGTACAATGACTCTTTGTACAATTCACTGGGTAAACATTTCCGTCCGTTTGAGCGTACTGGTTTCGGCCGGTTACTGTGTACAAAGCAAACAAGAGTTCGGAGACATCATATCTCCATGAACTATTCTGATTATGCAAATGCCTTATATATTTACATAATCTATACGAGGTCATTTACACCTTTAACCAACTTACACATGTCGTAATATTGGCAGTCCAATCATTTACCACTGATGGCGAATTATGAATTATGGCGCTTTGCATTAATTATGCAAATTAGGTATTCATTACCATGATTGGTATCTGTCAATGCTCCACCTGCCATCAAATGCATATGTTATATGTATTGGAGTCCTAGATGAATTATGCAGCTTTTGTATTAATTATACAAATTAGGTATCAATTAGCATAATTAGTATCTGTTACTGTTCCACCTGCCATAGAATGCATATGTTACATGTATTGGAATCCTATAATGTAAATCAGTGCAAATATAGATTTTCCTCATTGATTATGCAAATTAAGTCCCAATTTGCATAATTGCACTTCATTATGTACATCTCTGTCTAAGCTACCCGCATACTAAATATCATGGAAATCCTTTCTTCAGTTATTCTCCTTGGAAAAAAAATTGAGAAAAAGGGCCCTGCAGTTCCAGAGCAAGCTGGAGCCCAAACCTACACCACTTTTTCCTTCCATCACAAGCTATCTGACACCATAATATCAAGACCACAGCACGTCCAGGTCAAAAGATAGAAAAAAACAGAAGTCCTGCTGCAGTACCAAGGTCACATACCAGGGGCCCAAAATCAACCTTGACCTTCTTCTTGCCAACACCTATCCACATTTCTGCATACTGGAGAGTTTCCAATTTCGAGCATGAATACACTTGCCACCTATAAGTTACTATTATGTTCTATAGAATTCATTGTTAATTAGCCCGCGCCGACGACACTTGATAGATAGGTAGTCCAAGCAGAATGTTCCCCGGAGCTCCTGCTAGCGTGAATAACTGCTATTGTTACTTTCTGCATTTTTGTGTCGACTATGAGCAGTTTTAAACGGTTAACGGCGGCGGCGGTTAACGGCGGCGGTTTGAAACAGGAAATTGTTTTCACATATACACATATGTACATAGATGTAGCGAAGAGGAACAACGGGAGCAACGCAGCTTTTTGCGGGAGAGAATAGGATTACAAAAGGAAAGTGACAGACAGGATTGTGGGGATTAGGTTGGGGCGTTTTTGTGACCATGACCTTCTGCGCGAGCTTTGTGACAAACAAACCGCGCGAAAGGTTTATCTGGTTACCGCTTTTGTTGTAGTTTGTTTGATAGGTTTACAGCCGAGGCAAAGAGGAACAGTGGGAGCAAATGATCAACTGAGCAGATTTTCTTTGGCTTTGCGGGGGAGAAGATCATTACAAAAGCAAGCAGTTTGCGTGGGCGTTAGTTCGTGATCATAAACATCAAGTGAGACGCCTGATAGCCAACCAATACAATGGCCTGTTCACGTGTACGTGGTTTACTGTTTCTGTTTCCGTTTATGTTAGGCACATTTCTTTCTACCATTGGGAAGGAAATGCACTGTATGTTTACGACGCTTGGCAAGCCGGGCAAGACGACGATTACAAGGCCGCATATGTTCGTACCGGCACTAGTACTGCTAGTGTCGCGAAAAAGGTTCATTCGTCCTCAGTTTGAGGTCGGCCGCTTTACCTTTCAATATTAAAAGAAGATTTAAACATCAAACCACCAATTAATTCTACGAATGAAGTAACTTTTAGCTGACAGGTGTTTCGTGTTTGAAACAGGAAATTGTTTTCACATATACAAATATACATAGATGTAGCGAAGAGGAAGAACGGTAGCCTCTACCAGGCTCTGTCCTATCGTTGGGAAAATAGTAGAAATCAGCCGAGGTACTCCGCTATACAGGGTAGGTCCGCTATACAGTAAAGTTCCATTTCGATGGACGTCCATCGAAATGGAACTTTACGAACCTACCCTGTATAGCGGAGTACCTCGGCTGATTTCTGCTATTTTCCCAACGATAGGACGGAGCCTGGTAGAGGGTAGAACAACGAGAGCAACGCAGCTTTTTGCGGGAGAGAATAGGATTACAAAAGGAAAGTGACAGACAGGATTGTGGGGATTAGGTTGGGGCGTTTTTGTGACCATGACCTTCTGGGTAAGCTTTGTGACAAACAAACCGCGCGAAAGGTTTATCTGGTTACCGCTTTTGTTGTAGTTTGTTTGATAGGTTTACAGCCGAGGCAAAGAAGAACAGTGGGAGCAAATCAACTGAGCAGATTTTCTTTGGCTTTGCGGGGGAGAAGATCATTACAAAAGCAAGCAGTTTGCGTGGGCGTTAGTTCGTGATCATAACCATCAAGTGAGACGCCTGATAGCCATCCAATACAATGGCCTGTTCACGTGTACGAGGTTACTGTTTCTGTTGCCGTTTATGTTAGGCACCTTTCTTTCTACCATTTGCAAGGGAATGCACTGTATGTTTACGACGCTTGGCAAGCCGGGCAAGACGATGATTACAAGGCCGCATATGTTCGTACCGGTACTCGTACTGCTAGTGTCGCGAAAAAGGTTCCTTAGTCCTCTTAACCGCTTTACCTTTCAATAAAGAAGATTTAAACATCAAACCACCAATTAATTCTACGAATGAAGTAACTTTTAGCTGACAGGTGTTTCGTGTTTGAAACAGGAAATTGTTTTCACATCATGATACATATGTACATAGATGTAGCGAAGAGGAACAACGAGAGCAACGCAGCTTTTTGCGGGAGAGAATAGGATTACAAAAGGAAAGTGACAGACAGGTTTGTGGGGATTAGGTTGGGGCGTTTTTGTGACCATGACCTTCTGGGTGAGCTTTGTGACAAACAAACCGCGCGAAAGGTTTATCTGGTTACCGCTTTTGTTGTACTTTGTTTGATAGACGCCTTTCTTTCCCTCGTTGGCAAGGCATGCGCAATGCATATGTTTATGACATTTGGTCATCGCTGGCATGGAGATGATTACAATGCTTTATGTGTTGTCGCGACGCTCTTTCACAGCTCCTCAATATATATTGTACCGGTACAGGTGTCGGAAGAGTGGCTGGCAGAGTCGACGTACGCAATATATCTTTCATTGTAGTTTTCCTACAATTAGAAAATACCAAATTTACATTTTCAAAGCCAAAATGCCGCAAAAGGCAAACCCGGACCATTACACCACATGGAAGACCAGCGCCGAGGCTCTGATTGACGTCAGCCTGTTTGCCAGTAACGTCGCCCTGATATTGACGATCACAAGATCACCGAACGGTTCGAACACAGGCGAGGAGATTGCGAAGTAAGAAATGTACTAGGACATAAAACGTTTGAAGTTCAAAGGTTTTGGGTCCTCCGTTCATATTTACGGAATTTCAAAACCATAACTTAGATATGATTATGTTTGATGAAAGAAGCAGCGTATGTCCGTTTCCTTATTTTAGCAATCGGCTTGCAAAGATGTGTCAACTTAAGTGCTTTGGTTGTAGAGTCGTTGTTTGGCATATATACCCTAGTGTTAAACATAGTTCTTTTACATAGATGTGTTTTTATATAAACAGGTGATTCTCGTAATCAGACTACATGTATTTCCTTCTCTTCTGTAGGATGGTGTTGGTTTGCATCTGCATGGCGCTCCAAGTGGGTCTGATGGTTTTGTTCGTCTACCAGAGTTCCCGAAACATCGAAGAACTCGGAAAAGGTGCTGACAACGAAGGAGAGGAGGGGAAGAAAGAAGACCGTAATCTGGACAGGACGAATGTAGCTGCCAACATCATGGCCGCTTTTATTATGTTATTTGAAATCGTGATCCTTGCATTTGTGTCGGAAAACCAAAATGTGTCCGACGACGATCCGACGATCTCTCCCTTTACACCTACGACATTTTAGAGTCGTGCGATCATCGTCGTGGGCGACGTCGCCGGCGACGGTATTTTTTGGCCGTCTATAGACGATCAAAACAATCGTACGACGGCAATAAACGGGAAATCCTCGAAATGTCGTGCGACCACCTCGGACCCAGTCGCACGACGTTCAGCGGGGGGGCCTGTGGCTGTGTTTTTCTCGTCTTAGATAAAAGAAGAATCGTCGCCGGCGACGGAAGTGGGTGATATGCTAATAAGCCTACAGCGTGCTGTTTCCTGTCCGGGAAGGAAAGTTTCTATCGTTTTCTTTGTAAATATGCATGCAGTTAGCAATGGAAACATATTTTTCTCATCCGAAACCGGTTATTCCGGCGCGACGAGCTGCTACCAGTGGCTAATTCTCTAGTATGCCCCTATTCCTCGATCCTCGGGACATCCCCGGCGGCGGCCACGAACTCGGGTTAAATCCCGTCCGTCTCTGTACCAGCCTCAATCTCTTTCTTTGTTGAGCACCGTTCTCAACGTCTCATCCGCAGGGCAACAGTTGTTGCAAAGTCAGTAAAAGCTTCATCTTTTGACGAAAACAAGCGGTTCCCCCGCCATTTTGAATTTGAGCGCAAGAGTTCACTTTGAGTCACACGCGCACACCAATGGAATTCTGCGCCGCGGGGGTCCCATGATATTTCCTGACCGTGTGTCTAAAGAAAACCGTCGCCTCTCCACTGCTGGCGGTCTTCTGCCAGTCTGGTCATTTGGTTGACTGAGTGACCGCTCCACTCCTTGAGATCTGAGATCCACGACCGACGGGGACGTCCCCGCGGCCGCGCACCCTCCGCTTTTGTGTGAAAGTTTTTTTTCTTTTTAACTAAGGACAGGAAACTGTCAAGTGGGCCTTGTAGAGTGTGGATACGATCCTTGACTTCTCTGTTTGTGGTGTGTGATGTCCAGTGCACTCGTAGCAGTCTGCGGTAACAGTTCATTTCAAACGCGTTGATTCTCTTCACTATTTCTGCATTTAGTGTCCACGACTCAGCGCCATACAGGAATATTGATAACACAAGGCAACGTAGTAGACGGATCTTGGTTGACATGGAGATATTATGACTGGACCAAATGTGTTTGAGCTTTGACAGTGCAAGGGTTGACTTAGCAATCCTGACTTTCACCTCCTTGGCTGAACCACAGTCTTCACAAAATGTGTAGGAAAACCAAAAACCGGGCTTGACTGCACAGACAAAAGCTGATCAGTAGCTTTAGCGCTTGAGTACCCGAGGACTTGGCGCTTTTGTTGAAATGTAAGCGGCACAGGGTTGTACACAGTTTCCATTTTTGGTGTGTGTTGATGTTTGGAATTGATTATCTACGTGTACCAACAAGATGAAAATATATATTGCGAGTTTTTTTATTGCATTGCTCCAGTGTAAAATATATCGTTATTTGCAGTTATACTTGAGTTACCTGTGTGCAAGACCTGCTCTTTTATGATGTGTGTGAAAGCTTCAACATCTAGATAAGTTTTTAGTTGTTGATCAGTTTGGGAACAGTAAAAAGGATGTACATTGTATCTTCTGGACAGGTCTTATCCTACTTAACGTGTGATTGAATGTTGGGAAATTAAAGTTGTGAAGCAATGAATATCTATATATTTCTTCAGTGGTGAAAGATTGATTAATCCATCTAACGCCTTTCTTTTTATAATTGCATATTGTGATCATGTAATTTTACAGCAAAAATAACAAGAGGACATAGAGAAATTGACACTACATATAGAGAGAGATTTGGTGGAGCGCCCGTTCTGCTGATAGATTCAATTACATACTAGTAGGTGATCATCCTTACTGTGTACAGATAGGTATATGCATAAAAATATTTGGACTTTAGAACAAGCATTGTATAAGTATACGACACATGAAATTACGACATGTTGCTCTATCCCATATGATTGTGTGTAATCAAACTCATTGGTATGCACCTATTCGTTTGTATGTATGTATAGATGCAGTAGACCATATAAAAGTCGCTGTGCTTTTGTTGTGCTGTGTCAATAAAGATCTCTCGTGTTGTAAGCTATTGCATTCGTCATTTCGGATGGTGACGTAAAACCGGTGGCCCCCTATAGGAGGGAGCTTCAAGCGCAATCCCAAAACCTTTTGCACGTAAAAGAACCCAACACATTTATCGAGAAGGGTTTAGCACCCGATGTGCTTGGCTAAATATGCTATCCGTGGTCCTTAGCCTGAGGTCGGCCGCTTTACCATTATGTATCCCTTACAACCAAGGAGTTTTAAACATTAGAACAACAATCGATTTTATAGAGTAGAATATGATAGCTTATAGCTGTCAAGTGTGCGCGTGTTTGAAATATGAAGTTGTGTTCACATACATGAATATAGTATGTTACCATAAACCATTGTACATGTCTTCACTGAAGTCAACAGTGGTATCGAAATTAAAGGCCTTTAAATGCACTCATATCTTACATTTGCTGTGTTTTTACAACTCTTAGCTTTAGAAATGTATAACGTTACTGTTATTGATTAACATTTGCGGTTGCGAACGGGGTTACAAAAGCGGGGTGTAAGATACCTGATGGCCAATGGCCCGTTCAAGGATCATGTGGTTTCTATTCTTGTAGATGTTTATGTTAGGCTCCTTTCTTTGTACCGTTGGCAAGTAATACACTTGTTTACGGCGCTTGGTCAGCGCTGGCAAGGCAATGATTACAATACGAATATTTGTTGTACCCACCCAGACTTCTCCCGCCGACCGACACTTGTACCGCGAGGGTGGCTGACAGAGTCGACGCGCGTTCTACCGACTTGAAACCATATATCCGTACATCCGAAACTACCAAATTTCATTCCAAAACAGGATGGCAGTGAAGAAAACACACCTGGATCGTTACGCTACCATGAAGACCACCGTTGAGGGCCTGATGGACATCAGTCTGTTGACCAGTAACGTCTCCTTGATATTGGCGATCACAAGGTCACCGAACGGTGTGGACACAGGCGATGAGTGGGCAAAGTAAGAAATGTGGTAGGACATACAAAGTTCAAAGCCGTTGGGTCTTCCGTTCATATTTACGGAATTTCAAAACCATAACTTAGATATGATTATGTTTGATGGAAGAAGTAGCGAATGTCCCTTTCCTTATTCTAGCAAGAGGCTTGCAAAAATGTGTCAACGTATGCTGCTTTTTAGATGTGGGCCTGGGTCTATACAATATATGTCTTGCTACGTGTGGGTCACGACACCCATGATAACTGCCTGTGTCCCACCAAATCAAATCAAATCAAAACAAGTCAACGTATGTGCTTGGTTTTAACGGTTTTATCTTATTGTAAAATCTTACCTTAAAACCGTGAGACAGATGTCATGATGTGTTTTATGTAAACAGGTGATTCTCGTCATCAGACTACATGTATGTTCTTCTCTTCTGTAGGATAGGGTTGGTTGGTTTCAGCATGCTGTTCCAAGTGCTTCTGATGGGTATATTCAGCTTTCAAGGTTCCCAAAACATCGAAAATCTCAATGGACCAACTGCTGTGGCACCAGCGCCTGGGGTACCAGCGCCTGCGGCACAAGCAGTAGGGTGGACGAAACAGAGCGATTATCTCGATGATCTGAATAGTATTGCCAACATCCTGACACTTAAGATCGTGGTACTTGAAATCGGCCTGATTGGTTTGCAATCGTATGGCCAGGCTTGAATCTGCGCGGCTGCCGTTTTAAGTGGTGCCGTTATAGTGACTGGACTAAAGCACTAGCTTTAGTCCTTGCGTACCGAATGTACCCCGACGATTTTATTGAAATGTACGCATACAGTTCACGGATGTCCTTTTTTGTGTGTCGTTGTTTGAAATTGAAGCTGTCCGCGTGTCCCTACAAACTGAAAATATGTACTTTTTGTCCTATTGTGTTGGTCCAGTGTAAAATGCCGTTATTTGCAGTTTTACTCGTGTTACCTGTGTGCAAGATGTCATATGTCAAGTGTGTGAGAATCTTAACAAAAAAGCTATCAAAATCTTAACATTTGGAGTATACGTGTTAATGTAGTTGTTAGTCGGTTTGTGAACAGTAGAAAGGGTGATCATATTTTTGGACAGGCCCTACGACATTTGGGAAATACTTACCTTGCAATCAAGGAGTTTTAAACATGAAACCACCAATCAATGGAATATAATAGCCCATAGCTGGTAATTGTGTGTATTCTTGTTTGAAATAGGAAACTTTGTATATTCACATACGTAAATGTAGTATGACATGAATGTTACAATAAACCCGTCTTTACTGAAGTCAACAGTTGTATCACAATGTCCAATACAACAGATATCTGACTACCAACTTTCAGTATTGCAGTGTTTTCACAATCTTTAGAAATGTATACTGTTACTTTTTCACAATCATGTAAGCAACATCTGATACTCAACCAGTAGAATGGCCTGTTCAAGGTTCATTTGGTATTGATATCGCGAGGGTAGCTGGCAGAGTCGACGTGTTGAAAGGGGTGTGGTCAGAGCTGGACTTCACGAACCTAATATTTAAGCATACCTTAAAGCATACGTAAAGGGACGTTCCTTCATACTTTTACGAAGAAACCCAACGTATCCTCTCAGGTTTGCTTAAATATTGGATTTCAAGCAGATCACTTCCATGTTGTCCCTTAAAGCCCCCTCTCACTGGACCCACGTGCGGCACGCTGGCGGTGTGGTGTCGCTGCGTCCTAAACTAGATTTGGGTTACCCTTGAATTTATAATGGGAATATCATGCAAAAGGTCAAAGTATGACTAAAAAGACAACAAAACATACAAAGCGTAAAAATATTACTTTTTTATCGATGGAAATCGTTTTAGTGCTCTGTCAAATCGCTCGGTTGCAGTGGGTCCAGTGAGATATGAGTTCGTTAGCATGTTCTCTTAATCTGATTTACTTTGTGTTCTGTACGAACTGGTTTGTACATGTAGCCCTAGGGCACATCAAAAATCGCCAAGATGGCGACATGTTCTCCCTGGCTGAATTAAAATAATGAAATCTGCTGGTCTTATGGTCGTACACTCAAATCCAAAGGACAGGAGCCTTGCTACGTTGAAAACGTCTGTGCTCTTTCCCTTTCTCCTGAAGGCTCTCTCTCACCATGAGCGGTAGGCCATCGAGTTTTTTGTTGAAATCTTTATTACTTTGCCGTAATTTCTCTATGAACTCGGTCCGCTAAGTAACACACACACACGGAAAGATTTCGGAGTGTACTCGGTCCACTGAAAGATTCCCGAGAACTTACATTTATGTGTATGCGTTAGGAACAAGAAATTGAAGAATAGCTAGGTAGGAAATGCCGTTTCAAAAACCTTTATTTTCGGCGAAATGCCGACATAAAATCAAACACGTTGATACTATTTATCATCCAGTGGTTACTTACTAGCCATGTAGAATTCCTTAGGATACAATTCCTCGTTTTAAAGAAGATATCCGGCATTTTTAAAAGTCAAGTTTCCAGGGAACAGCGTTACCAGCAGTACTATTACTGGCCGCTAATGTCGCTGCTGCACAAGGCAATGACATCAAAACACAGAACGTGTCGCTCAAAATAAACCTTCAACTTGAATAGTATCACATTACTCATTATGTTCCATTGATCTGGCAGTATTATTCATACATATTGATTTTAACTTAGGCCACGTTCAAGTTGATTTGATTATATGGATGACATTCTCTTTGGACCCAAAAACCGTTGTGAGCTTGCGAATGAAAAAAAGTTTGAAAAAAAAAGTTGTCTTCATTATGAAATCTGCGTGGTCAGGAAGGTTGAACAAATGACTAAACACACAGAGTATGGTATACTGAAATATAGGTTCAATTTTTTGTCCTTTTAAAACTTCTTCTTTGATTTTGGAATTGACTTTGGCATTCAAGAACATTAGCATCAGTTTTCCGAAACGGACTTTAAGTACATGCCTTCCCAACAAAGTGTTAGATAACATGTGCCTAGCACATTGTTGTCGTCGGGAATCCTCCTTCAGTGGACCAAGTACAGTTTGTTTTGTATTCAAACAAAGCACCAGCCTATCACCCATAATCTCACTACAACATTTTAGGGGGGCAGTGTTAAAAAGCAACAGAATGTAAAACCATCTCAGATTGAAAACAGCAAGGTTTTGTAATACATGTGATAACAAAGGGTGTGAACTAGGGGTGGGTACCGGTACAAACAATTCAGGTCCGGTCCAGGTCCAGGTCCAGAGGGTCAGGTCCAGGTCCGGACCTGTACCTGTACCTGTACCTGATTATAGTAGTGTCGCAGTACATCATATTTTGGAGAGCGAGACACACGCAAAAGTCTCCAAACGTCATGTCTGGAACGATATAATTTCTTAGGTTTGCACTTTGTCTCAAAATTATAACTATACTCTTCTCGCCGTCTGTTTACTAATCCTTTAAGTGTTTCTAGGTATGATTCACAGCTAACGTCTTCGAAAATGAAGTTAAATCTGCTGTTTTGTATTTTCTTAGACCAGTTATGTGGCCGCCTGGTATGAATTTTCTAATCGGTCCATAGGCCGGTCCACTGATTTTTTACGGACCGTTTTTTTTTGACCGGTCCATTAAGAAATACCGGTTTTGTACCGGTACACGGTACCGGTACCCACCCCTAGTGTGAACATGTTCTCTTTGAGTTTGATTTGTTCTTGCTTAGACTTGACTATAACAGAGTCTCTATCTTGTGAATCAACTTTGAAGTTGTCTTTGATATTGCATTGACCGGACGTGACAAAATGTGTTACACATGTATTTACCTATTGAATGAGTTTATCTTTCGTGTGAGGAAGTCATTTATTGCTATATCCTCTGATGACATAAATGGCTAAAGTATCAGTTGTGAAACCAAGTACATATGTATCCACTTATTACTTCTGCTGAGTTTCACTAATAAAACTAAGGATGAATTTTTACATTCAGTGTGTGCTGTAGCGGCCTTTGCAAAAGAAACAACTGTAAGATTTCAGTAAATCATCAGTGACAACCATTAGTGGTAACATTTGTTTTAAATCTGACAATCAAAACAACAAAGTTTCCAGTCTCCTCCACTATTCTTTTATTGAGTTCATTCTCCTTTTGATTTCTCTCCCAAATGGTACATTGATTTGAAAAAAACACACACATCTATAACAGCAACGTCACTTCTCTCAAAGCCTTCACTACCACTTGCAGGCTTTTTTTGACTTCCCATCTTGATGTAGTCTTGATATAAATCCTCAAATTGCCTTGACAGAATGTGTCATCTGTCTGTGCTGTTCTGTATCTGTTGTAGAGCCTCCTCCGTGGTAAGAACTGGACGGCGATGCTCCTGGATAAACTGGGAGGAAACAATCATACAATGGTGTAACATCATACTAGTACTTTAAAAAACCTGGAAAATAACACACCAAAGGCTAGCAGGTCTAAGGTAACAACAATCACATCTCAGAAACTTCACAATGCTTTTGTTTTAGTTTCAAGGAGACAGATCAAAATGGTACAAAATGTTATGGGGCACAAATTGTTTGTGTTTCTAAAACACTAAGAACAATATACTACAATGTGAATATTGTAAACTTTCAGACAAAGGGACTGTCATTCTATTTTTCTCTTTAGAAGCTGACTGACAGTGTCAATGCCTTTGCTCAAACAATGGAACAGATAACATAGGGAGGATACCACTCCAGAACAGGGGTGTTTGAGTTGAGTACCTGTAGTGTGTCCTGTAGAGTGGTGTAGCTACCCTACCTGTACTAGTAGTGTGTCCTGTAGAGTGGTGAAGCTACCCTACCTGTACTAGTAGTGTGTCCTGTAGAGTGGTGTAGCTACCCTACCTGTAGTGTGTCCTGTAGAGTGGTGAAGCTACCCTACCTGTAGTGTGTCCTGTAGAGTGGTGAAGCTACCCTACCTGTAGTGTGTCCTGTAGAGTGGTGTAGCTACCCTACCTGTAGTGTGTCCTGTAGAGTGGTGAAGCTACCCTACCTGTAGTGTGTCCTGTAGAGTGGTGTAGCTACCCTACCTGTAGTGTGTCCTGTAGAGTGGTGTAGCTACCCTACCTGTAGTGTGTCCTGTGGAGTGGTGTAGCTACCCTACCTGTAGTGTGTCCTGTAGAGTGGTGTAGCTGTGGTCGGCCTGCAGGGAGTTGATGTAGAACTGGTGCAGTCTGCGGGTGTTGGTTACAAACTGCTGCGTGAGCTGCAACTGCTGCCGCAGCAAGTCGTTCAGCGCCAGCACACTGGGACTGTAGCTGGTCATGGCTGGGACAGGGGACACAGTACACAGTCAGGATGTTCTTAGTGTTTTGCAGGTATGGAAACACTTTTGCTTTTAACATTGACATGGTTTTCTAAAACTAGTAAAAGGAATAGAATATATCATCTTGCCCATTGCATGGCAAATTTTCCTTTCTGAAACAAGTTATATGACAAAAACTGGTGTTCTACAGTCAAAAATTTGGGTAAGTCCAATTTTTGTGTTGGAAAGTTATAACTTCAGAATGATTTCTACCAACACAGATGAACTTTCAAGCTAATTCTCCTTTCTAATTCTATTGTGACAGAACAACAACTGTTTAATCTACATAGACACCAGCTGATAGACAGCACATACAGTACACAGTCAGGGTCTTCTAGTGTGTTCTAGTGTTTTGTGAAGACTGATTTGTTTTACTTCTCTGCAGTGGTTAACAGTTTTCTAATCCACATGAGCAAGAAAATAACGCTTTTGACTCCTCCTGTCCTGAAAAATTTATTCCACCAAAGAAAAACTTGCTGACCAAAAGATTTGATGTACAGTGTTTCAAAAATATAGATTAGCAGCAAAAGAAAACCATGTTCTTACCTTCTAGTGCATCAGGGTTGACAACATGTGTGGCTACTGGTGTGGGGTCAGTGTACCCAGCACCATACTGAGGGCCCAAGGCTGCATACCCAGACTCTAGATAGATGGTCAGTATTACATGAATATGTAAAGCTACAAACAGAATTGGACACATGCAATGTTTTGGCTTGTGAAACACCATCTGAACTGCAATTACTTCATGAATCTATCCACTAAAGTTTCAGAAATAAGGAACTGTTTAGGAAAGTTCAAAGATTACTCACATACAGATTAGCTACAGTGTCTTTCTCTGTTATATCTTGAATAAACAGTTCAATATGCTTGATGAGTACAGAGAGATGTAGAATTATGATTGCATGCATGGTGTAAGAAGTATATGGGGAAGCCTGATTGAATTAATCAATTGTTAAGTCTCAATAGGTGACAATTAACCGTGACATCAGGTTCAGACATTTCCCGACCAGAATGAAACAGGCTTTTTGATCTGGCTTTCCTGAGGATGGATTTCGAGGAATTTCTGAATTCAAAGCTCACTATCTTGTTGATTCCCTCAAAATTTATTGGAAAACTCCTCGAAACCCATTCTGAGGAAATCCAGATTTGAAAGCCTTTCATTCTGGTTGGGAAATGTCGGAACTGGACGTCAACCATTCAGACCTAACAATTGATTAATTCAATCAACAGGTGAGTAGCCATCAGTACCACTTATGTAAAACAAGTGAGAACTTGACTTTGGGGTATTTATAGCAAAGTATAGTAGGCTTTTCAATTTCAAGTTTAGCCTTCCTTTAACAACCCCAGCCTCCCTACCTGCTGTCCACTGGTGCATCAGTCCTTCTACTGATGTTTGTACCCCCACGTCTGAAGCCTTGACAGCCTTTCTTGTAGGAGTCCGACTTCTAGTACGGCTTGTCCGACTGTCAGACACAGAGCTATCTGTTAGTGTTCTACTTCTGGTGGACTCACTGTAGGACTCTTCGCTGTCTGTCTTTCTGGAACCCTTGCTTCTTTTACTTCTTGAAACATCTGTGTAAGACTTGCTTGGTGTTTCTGTGACTGTCTGTTCAGAGAAAGTCTTTGATGATTCAGTCCCGCTGCCTTCTTCAAAGGTTTCTGAATACGTGTCATCTGCCAAAACCTCATGTTTGCTCCCCATTCTTTCTGAGATAGATTCCGTCGGCACCTCAGTGTCAAAGTCATCCTCATAGCTGTGTGTGTCTTCCTTTTGTTCTCGCTTTTCTGAAGTCGACATAAGCAGCTCGTCAACAGTGTGCAGACCTTGAAGTTTGGGACGACTTTGCGTGCTCTCCGATTTGTCACTTTTGTCTGATACGCTGTGTCCAAGTAGTTCGTCTACGGTGTGAAGATTCAGGTGTGCACCTATGTTCTCTGAGATTGACTCTGTGACTGTCTCGTCAGAAAAGCTCTTCTTGCTTGCTGCTGACTTCACTGAGTCGTCATCTTCTAATAGTTCATCAACGGTGTGTAATGTTTGTTCTTTAAGTCTTGTGTTGGATTCAGCTCTTTTGTCTTCCGACGGTTTTGTTTTGGCAGTTCGTGGCTTTGGTTTTGGTGTGATGTCCACAGCTGGAGCTAAGTCGTCAAGACTCATGATGTGTACTGTTGGACCTAATAGATTTAGAATGACAAAACAGAAACAAATTATAAGTATGACCCTCTGAAAACAAATCACTGTACCAATAGTTAAAACACATGAGTGTGTCAAACTTTGATACACTATTTACACAGTGGCAATGGCAATGTACAGTAAAATCTGTATTAGCAGTCACCTTTGCATAGCGGCCAGTTTTGTGACCGCTATAGACAGGTTTGACTGTACACATCATCATTTACCTTGGAGCATTGACCTTAGTGAAACCATAAAATCTATTAGACAATTCAACAGAATTATTCCAAGGGACTTGAATATCAAATTTTAAAACCGAGGGTGATTGAAATTTTGTTTTTGCTTCTCACAACAGTGTATGGTCATCTATCTAAATTGTCTGTTTTTCAGCATACAGTCCCATTTTATATCTAGGTGGAAAATGTATACAAAGCTTATGATGAGTATATTTCCTACCAGCAGCTGACAGACTGTCCTCTGCTATACTCTCTGCCAGGCTGGCCTCATCTGGGACATCGCTGGGGAGGAAATCATCCAGGGACTTTGCCTCTGAGACCTGCAGGAGCAAGACATCATGAATGTCAATGTTGGAGCATTAAATATAGTCACTGCAATGTATGACACACTTACTCACTCACTCACTCACTCACTCACTCACTTACTCACTTTCTTACTTTGTCACTCACTCACTCACTCACCCACGATGACAGGATAATCTAGGCAATGGCCTATTAACAACCACTGCCCCCTTATCACATTTCCTGTTAATTTTATGAATTGACGTAGGACTAAATTTTGAATAATGGCACTCTCAATTTGTTTCTATTTGGTCAACATTACCCTTTTAACTCTTTCTCTCAACTTCTGGCAAAACAAAACTTATTCAACTGAATGTTGGAATACAGTCACCAAACGTTGAAAATTAACGCTAATTACTATAATAGATATTTCAAGCAAGCAACATAGTTGTAGCTGTAACCTGTTATATTTAGAACAATAGAGGTTAAACATAAGATATGACACTAACTGTTGAACTACTCCTGTGGGATAAGTGTTGACTGATGGAGGCTGGGGGTGACTCTTGGGCCTTCTGCAGTTTGTGCACATACTGCTGGAGGTCCTCGTCGTCACTGTCAAAATGCATCTTGGAAGTGAACTGGAATGTCCCTGGATACGGTGATAGACAAAAGTAAGCTGATTGAAGGGAGACACATTTCTTTGTGTTATCAATTATCTTAAACTTAACAGTCCCCTTACAACAGACACCCTTGAGCACTGCAGGTGTCTAAGACTTGAGAATTCTAATACAGGGACACAGTATATCACAATTACAATTAATACTACAGTATCATATCTTAAATACAATTGCAGTTTTAGTTTTTTTATGCTCAAACTGTAAATGAAAGAGTATTCAACATACCCCCTCTGTCTATTATGTCATCTTTCCCTGGTTTCTTCTTCAGGAACCTGTTTTCTCCACCAGTGTCTTGTCCTTGTTGTGAAGCCGCAGTAGTTTTACTTTTCTTAAGAAAGCGTGAGCTGGCCTTTCCAGCTTCAGACTCTGGGCCATCCGGCTCCAAGGAGTCTTTAGTCAGTAAAGACTCCTCAGTTGTCTTCTTGAGGTCCTTCCCAGTTGACGACAGTTTTGGAGGCTTTTCTAGAAACTTCTTCAGGTCTTGTTCACTGTCAAGGTCAGAGCTGAGACTGAGAGCCATCTCAAGGTCAGAGTCGTCAATCTGAACCTTGGGTTGTCGCTGCATGATTCTCTCCTTTAGTTCCGCAGCTTTGGGAGAGGCAAAACAGAATCAAGATGTTAAAAACATTACAAACATATCCATCTCATCCAGAAGTTGAGAAAAGTTGGTGTCCTCGAAAAAAATTTGTAACAGTCACAATTCCAACGTCCGAATCCGGCATTCAAAGTTTTGACAGCGGCACACTCGAAATGCATTCTAGATATTCTATGAAAGCCCATGCGATAAAAGTAGAAGCCTGTGTGATAACCCAAGTTATCACTCGGTCCGGAACACCCGTATCGAACATTTTTGCATACCTCTTGAGAGGGCTGAAGGCCTACTTGCCACTCCTTCTCTCCTTTGCACGGATGATGCATCTGCACCACCTGACCCTTGACCCACATTATTCTTCTGTAAGGATTCTTTCGTGCCCTCATTCTTTTTTGGCTTCTTCTTAAGAAAGCGACTGGCTCCTCCGGTAATGTTAGCCTTGACATCTCCATTGTCGTCAGACTTGTCGCTGAGGTCACTACTGGCCTGCGTAAGGTCAAAGGTCTTCTTCTGTGTAGCTTTCTTGTTTAGGCTGCTGAGGTAGGCCTGTGAAATGATGAGATACAGTAAAGGCATGGAAGGTTAAAAACAGAACATCCGTGAATAGTTTCATCACGTTGGTACTGAGTAAGTCACTGAATAAAAAGACTCTATTTACACAACCAAGAGATTTATTCCACCGACGTTTCGGTGACCATCTGTCACCTTCTTCAAGGCAATTGTGAACAGTTGTTAACTTGTAACTAACAATTCCCACATACTACTACTAGTGAGTAGTAATACAGCTTGTACAACTTTTTCCTGAGACCTGCTTTCTTATGTGAATTTTTTTGACACAGATATTACAAATTGGAAATGCAGTCCATCTTTCCAATGAATTGGTTTAAACAAGGAGCTTTAGTCCTCCTTGGTTTAAATTATCTATTTTCTAAATTGAATAACTTCAGATCATAACCTCTTCTCTTGATGCTTGAATTCTCACCAAAATACTAAATACAAATACTGAACATGGCAGTAGGGCTTGCCAAAAAAAAACAGCAAGAGAAGTACGGGCTTCAAAAGTTTGTCAAAGGGTGAAATCTTTATGGCATTCGGCACTGTACATATGGACCTTTCCTATACTTTTATATTATAATAGTGTATTTTTTTTACAATTCCTGGCATTATGAAATGCAACCATTTCATACTTCCCTCCAAAATTGTCAGGGAGGTTCCCTCCCTCACGGCACTAGGTGTGTTGTCATGGTGATGTGTATGCACATCCGCCTCTCTATATGAGCACCATCATCACAATAGACCAATCACAATCCTCCACAACAGCGATATCAAGTATATAGAGCTTGCGGCCGACTTGTGTATCGATCTATCCTGAAAGCTAACTATTAACTACAACACACAACGCTTGTGGTTTCAATTGTAAAGGTACAAACGACTGAATCGGCGACCTGTCGGTACGGTTTATTGTTTTTTGTTTGTAACAAATTGTTTTACAGACAAGTAGCTCACAGACCATCCAACATAACGTATCTTCTTGGCTACGCATTAAAAAAAGAATGTTACATAGACTGTGCTTTCATTTGGTGACAACGAAGATTATACAGGAATGAAAGGACACAAACGTACGCCTAGTTCCTGATCACTGGAGGCCTCGGACGGGGCAGAATCCTGGTCATCGTACTGAAAACTGGCTCTCGTTGCACCACCGGAGCGCACCAAACTGCTGGCGGCAGGAGGGGGCTTTTCTCCCCGCAACTGAGCCCTCGCGCGCTCGAGAACGGACGACGTGCCCGCTCCTGGACGTCTCTGAAACATCTTAGCCAAAATTATCTTCCAGATTATCTCAGATCTAAACGTTTACCATTTTTCAATTTGTAAACAAACAAGCGTCGCAAAAAACTTCAACGGCAGCCATTTTGAATATCCCGACATGCACCAGTGCTGGTTGATGAGAAGTTAATATTAACCTAGTCATGAATATTAATTAGATAGAAGCGTGGTGCGCTCTGATTGGTCCAGCTGGAGACACGCCCCAGCCGACCAATCAGAGACAGCCATCTGTTCGTGCGGTCACATGGTACCAGCCATCACTTACCAAGTGTGCGATTTCCGCATTCTGAGACCATTTACCACATTATAAGGTCCGTTTTCCTGGCTATCTCAGAGAAAATGAAGCTTTTGGTGCTTTTCGCGACATTCCTCGGCCTCTCGCTGGCAGATCCAAGCGTCTACATGGACGAGCGATTTGCGGACGGTAAGATTTGGGCGATCTTGGTTGGGTGCCGGGGGGAGGGGTAATAGGGGGAGGGCGCCGGATATGTCTGCAGACTTTTCTAGCAAAACCTCGTGTACTATTTTTTTATTGCACAATTATTAATGTACAATTAACAGAAGATAGCAGATATGCTTAAACCTGTAATGCTGTATTCAAATTCGCAGTGAGAGTCGTAGCATGAAGTAAATACAAATTTATGCAGGTACAAAATTGGATCAAAACCTGAGTATTTGATTGGTATCACTCATCAGTGCACCATGTAAGTTATCCTTTAAATTTGAGCCAGAGGAACAGTTTCAAAGTTAAAGAGCGCTTATAGTGAATTACTCCAGTGCTTGATTCCTCATCTACTGATATCTTCAGCCGTGTGTAAATTCCCAGCACTACTTGTTCAGAGTCCTATATAATGTCCTTGGTATTGTGAAACAAGCTTCAATTATCAGTTTGTGATCATTGATTGGTCCAGGGATTTGCAACGGTACCAGAGCAGAGTGTGTGTTTAAGAATTGCTCTCAAGAGTCTTAAAGATCGCTAAAAAAGGAGGGTCAAATTGCAGAGGCTTGAGCTCAGCTACTCAGTGGAAAATTTGTCTGTTTGTGCTGAACACTTCCTTTTATATGCAAATTACTTTGATTACCAATCCTCAATAAGCTTATGCATTGTACTCACAAAATCTGCATATTCTGTTATCACTGAAATATGAATTAATTGGTGATAAAAGAACAGAAGCCATAGAACTTCTGTGGAAGAGAAACTTGAATACAACAAAATTTATAGAAGTTTTATTAATAGAAGACAGGCTTTTTAAGTATTACACAAGGAATTGCAAGAAAAATATTTTTGTAGCTTTCAAAAAATTATGGACCAGTGCAATGGCAGGTGCTACTATAGCACCTTTCCCATGGGACTTGCTAGCTTCTGCCTGTAATTTTGTGAAATTGTAAACAGATGTAAGCTTCTATATTGACTTAATTTCTTAAACAAATTGTTGGGCTAAGGCATCCATGTTATCAGGTGTTGATAAAGTTAATAGGTTACCAGGACTGAAAAAGGTGGGCGTGTCTGGGTGAATGGAGTTATGGTACAATGTAGAACTTGAAGGTTGGCATAATGTGATGAAAATTAACGCTATCATGATTTCAGCTCTTAAAAAAAACAAGCAAGTTTTGCTATGTTTTTAGAAATTCAAATTCAGAATAAGATCATGGAATACTATGAGTAGTTACTGGCCATGGAATCAAATTTTAGAATTCAAGTCAGTTATAATTTTTAGTATTTTGTATTGAAAAGTTACTGACAAATTTGAATATTGACACCATGAAGCCTGAATGTTTGAATATGATTATCAGTCAAAAGTCATTGACTAATTTTAAAGAAACATTTTTTTGTAATCTTCCCTGGCAATGAATATTGTTGTCTGTATTGAATCAATCAATGATCATGTTGGCGCGATTTGATAACAATTGCATAATTGATCTGACCCTCCCCCACCCGCTTCATGAATGGATGTGTCCTTGTTATGACTCATCAACCCAACATGGAGGTTGTGACCTTGTCCCCATCTGACGTCAGCTCATGAACCAGGACAGTCTATAGTGTTAGCGACTAACTATTCCAACTTCATAAAGACAGTTGCAAGTTAGTGATGGCTAACACAGATAAAACATAGATAAAATAAGTGTTTAACTCACTTACAGACCAACAATTAGTTGCAGAAAGAGGCAAAAGTATTGAAGATTTCACATAGTTGAATAGCATATATTCTTGGTAAGATTTGTTGCATAATTTCTTTCTGTAACTGTACATTGTTATATTTTTCTGGTTATGTAATGTTGGTTCTTCTTTGTCGTCTGCAGAGGCATGGAAGGATAGATGGGTGGAGTCCAAGGCAAAGGGATCTGATGCTGGGCCCTGGAAATGGTCGGCTGGCAAGTTCTACGGAGATGCAGACCTGGACAAAGGTATGGAGAAATCTTCATACTGTACAGTGTTCGTATACGGTAGATGGAATGTTTCAGTTCATTCAGTTCATCCTCAGTGAGGTGACACCAATCACAAATCCCTGTCAAGCATGACAGAGCAAAGTTTATCGGATGGAATGAATTTGGAATACATGTATCAGAAGTGTTTTTAATGTAGTATTATATCAATGATGTTGCTGTCACAATGGCCTGGGATTTTGGCAATGTTTAAATCCAGGTGGAGCCTGTTTCACTTTTCCTTCAATTTCTCTTGGTTTTACTATTGGTACTAATTTTCTTTAACATGGATAGTCTGGGGCAGAGAACAAACTATGACTCACTAAGAAACAAAATAGATTTGTCACTGAGCTGGTTTTGATGTTATGATTGAACAGGTATCCAGACTGGCCAGGATGCGAGATTCTACCACTTGACTCGCAAGATGGAGGAGTCCTTCAGCAACGAGGGGAAGACGTTAGTTCTCCAGTTCACGGTCAAGCACGAGCAGAAAATCGACTGCGGCGGCGGTTACATCAAGCTGCTGCCGTCAGACTTCAACCAGGAGAAGTTTGATGGAGACTCTAAATACCACATCATGTTCGGTAAGGATCGTTATCTTTGCACAACAAATTGTTTTACCTGATTTTAGAATGACGTCATAAAGTCTTATTTTAAAATTCAGGGGTCGAAAAAGTGTGTGCATGTGCACCTGTGTGGACCCAAAATTGGAGCTGTGCACCCAATTTTTGACTGTGGGTGCACTGGTGCACCTAGATATTTTCGTAGGCTAGGGTAAAGGTACTATGGTACACTCACTAGTATATAGAATATTTTTGAATTTCGACCCCTGAAATTGATACAAAATGTGTCTTCATAAATTAGTTTGACATAGATTTTTCTTTTGGGCAAATTCAAAAATTTCTTTTTGATTAGGCTTGATTCAAATTTTTCTGTTCTTAATATATGTTGTGTATGTATTGTTGTAATACGTAAGTGGATATTATGTTGTTTAATAGTGTAAAATTTCCTTGTCGTATACCTTGTGCAATGTAAGTGCAATGCAGACTCACCGCAGGTCTTAGTGTTCCTTTGGTCCATCTTTTGTCCGTTTTTCTTTCAACTCTTGCTCTCTGCACTCTGGGCCATATCTCTACCTCTCCACTATGTCATGTGGTTGTTACACAGTAGCTTGTAATGTCTTTTGGTGTAGTACACAAGTTACTTGTTTGTCATGAGATAAAGCTTAGCAAAGCTCCACTTAATACTAAGTTCAAGTATGCATCAGGGATACGAGTGGTCATAGGGTTTATTGAAAGCAATTATTACTGGTATGATATGTTCATAAAGTCAAACAGGGGGACAGTATGGTATTTTTGTATTCTGTATTTTTGTAGTCATCAGCTGGAAATAAGACTTGTAGTAATGTTTTCATTTTCATTCTATGGTTTCATTCTTTCCACATTCACATACAGTTACTGCTTTCTTTTTCCTTGAAGCCTTTGTTTGAGGGGACAAATTGATAAATAGCAGAAGAGCAGTTTCATTCCTGTTTGCGATAGCGCTGGAAAAACACATACAGTACTTCCAATCCATCTGTCTTCCACCTCTAAACTCTGTCTGTCCGTACCTATCCAGGACCTGACATCTGTGGATATGATAAAAAGAAGGTCCACGTAATTTTCCACTACAAGGGCAGCAACGTTCTCATTAACAAGGACATTAAGTGCAAGGTGAGGCTGCAATGCACACATGTGCCACTAGGGGGCAGCCCATGACTGTTGGTGTTAGAGAACTGTTTGAAAAGTCAAGAGAAAATCACATGTTTCAGCACTGTTCAGTACAAACCTGGTGTGTTAGGCCTTGACGTGGTTTACCGGGTATGCAATACAAGCATACAAGCAAGCATACATCCAAAGTTCAAAATTTAAACATTTGAAACTGTTTCTCTCTACACCAACAGCTCTCGGTCGCTACTTTAACCCCCCTCCCCGCTCCCCTATTTTTGTTGATGACCTGACTCCCCCCCTGCAGGCCCTGACATCTGTGGTCCTGGTACAAAGAAAGTTCATGTCATCTTCAACTATAAGGATAAGAACCACCTCATCAACAAGGACATAAGATGCAAGGTTTGTATAATGTCCTGGTTAGGACTCAATGGAAGTTCTGTTCACAGGCCCTACAGAAACCATCTGTAAAGCTAACTGACAATGTCTGATCGTTTAGGAAACTTATGCAGTTGCTTGAATAACTTTTGTATTGAGCATGTTTTAAGGTTACCACATATTAAAGAAAAGAAAGCATAACTTGAGGTTGAAAGCCATTGTGATTGTAACATTAATGGCAAGCATACACATTTCTCTATTTGTTGTTCTTGATTAGATTAGCAGACATAGTAAAAAAGTAAAGTTTGGTGTACAACCTTCCTTTACTTCAAGTAATTTTTTTAATACTAATACTGTATTGTCATGAAGAAAAAGTAACATGTCAACATGTCTCCCTGAAACAAAGCCATCGTTTTCAATCAAAGTTGAACTGCAATTGCCAGCACAAAATTTCAGAAATCAACAAAAAATTTGATTCAGAATGACTTCTATCAACACAGATGAACATTCCAATGAAATCCCTAGTCGTTTTTTCCTAAACGTTTTGTTTATCCCTCTACAGGACGATGAGTTCACACATTTATACACGCTGATCGTGAAGCCCGACCAGACGTACGAGGTCAAGATCGACAACAAGAAGGTTGAGAGCGGCAGTCTGGAGGACGACTGGAACTTCCTCCCCGCCAAGAAGATAAAGGACCCTGACGCCACCAAGCCTGACGACTGGGATGAGAAGGAGTACATCGATGACCCAGAGGACACCAAGCCTGAGGTACTGGGAATTTGGAAATTTTGGTGATGGTGAAGCCATGACACCAATTTATCAGCTATATACTGAGCATTGGATGAACAAGGTTGGAGTTGGATGGATGATTTTGAAACATTAGCAGTTAGTCAGTAGATGCAGCAAAAAGATGCAGTTTTACAAAATCTGATTTGTCTATTCACAAAAAGGAACAAAACACACGCCAGATTTCAGCTTTGTATGTTTTTAGATGACCGAAGCAGATTCATTTCTTTTTTTATAGTTTCTTTTAAGTAGTGAAAATGCATGAGTCCATATGTAGAGAGCAACTGTTTCAGACTTGTGAATGATAATTTGTAATACTCACTGTCATTTGGTACGTTTCAACACTCCAAGCAGTACCAAGTTTGAGATAATCTAATCATTTTTTTCCCGATCTGTTTTCCTCTAGGACTGGGAAAAGCCCGAGCACATCCCCGACCCCGACGCCACCAAGCCTGAGGACTGGGACGATGAGATGGACGGGGAATGGGAGCCTCCCATGATCGATAACCCTGAGTACAAGGTGTGTAGGATTCCCTAATCTCATAGGGATACAGGCATCTGTGGGTACAACGCACTGTTTTCAGGGCTCGAAATACTGGGTGCATGTGCACCCAGTGCACCCAATTTTGGAGCTGTGCACCTAATTTTTTTACTGTGGGTGCACTGGTGCACCCAAATATTTTCGTACGGTTTAATGTGTAAGGTATCACTGCACACTAGTAGACAGCATATTCTTGACATCTAAGTGTAAGAAAATAATAAAATCTTTGTTGTTGTACTTGTTTAAGATTTTGATGTTAGAATTTGAGTTAATTTCGATTTTGAAAGCTTCAAAACTGCGTGCCGAGATCGCGTGCCAAATGCGCATGAAGAGGAACAGTAAGGTTTGTCATTAGGTTTTGCTTACAATAGTTACATTCTACTTTATTTTATGTGGTGCACCCAAAAATTTTTTGGTGCACCCAATTTTTTAAGTTGGGTGCACCAGTGCACCTATTCCCAAAACTGAATTTCGAGCCCTGGTTTTGTTTGAATTGAAAGATGCTGGAAAATGATGTAAAACAATTCTTAAATTGACAACTCAAAGATACATATATCATCTAATCATGGGCATTTGTTGTTAAGTACTGTAATTCTCGTTTCGTTCACTGTAACTTTATGTTCACTGTTTTCACGGCCACCTCTGTACCGTGAACTTATCATCACCTTGAAAAAAAAATGTTGTAATCATTTATGATTCCTTCACACATCCGTTCTGTAAATCACTTGCCACCACCATGAAGTTAAAGTTCAGTGAAAATGTCCATTTTACTTACACCGTGAAATTTTGCTACTGTGAAGATTAAGTGAATTAATGCCATACTCTAAGCATTTTGTAATGTGCGCTGTAGGCTGTCATAAAGGTGTAACATTTGCTCTATAAAAAATTATGAGGAAGGAAAGTATTCATACAACTTTTGTCATAAAAGGGGAGACAGCACTAGCAGAATCAGAATTTCAATACAGCGGAGTTAGAAAGATAAAGATGGTCTGCCCCTAGCTTTGTGACTGCATCCTACTTTTGGATAAGACGACTCTTGTCCAAAGAAACATATTCTGACCGGACTGAATTCCCCCCCACAGGGAGAGTGGAAGCCCAAACAGATCAAGAACCCCGGGTATGATGGGAAATGGATCCACCCCGAGATCGACAACCCAGAATACACAGCAGACGATAAAATCTACAGATACGAAGACATTGGCGCGGTCGGTTTCGACTTGTGGCAGGTACGTTGTGTTGTAGTACAATAGATGTACAATAGCGCTTCAGACACCAAGGACTTTTCTGTACTGAGATGTGTTTTGTGGTGTTGAGCCATCTCTATAATTTCTGGTTACAGTTTAAGGTGTTCTATTGCAACAGTATGAAAGAAATTGTCAGTACAACACTATGGCCTATACAACTTCCAGTAGTTGTCTAAATGTGTCTTTTACTCATTCTACCTGCATATGTAGTATTGTAATTAACCTTTTTTTTTCTCAGTTTGATTCTAATATTCATGTTTACCATATCATATCCAATTCACTGGCACTCAGACATTATTTCTGTAGCATTAACTAAATTTGAGGAATTGAATGGCCGAGATTTGTTACTCAATTTGAAGTTTTCTTCCTCCATTTCAGGTGAAATCAGGCACAATTTTCGACAACATCCTGGTCACAGACGACGCGGACCATGCAGAAGAGGTGGGCAAGGAATTGTGGGAAAAGACAAAAGATGGAGAGAAGAAAATGAAGGATGAGCAGGATGAGGAGGAGAGGCAGAAAAGAGAGGAGGAGGATAAGGCCAGGAAAGATGGTAGGTCTTCAGGCTAAGGTTTTCTTTTATCTTTCAATATGTTACAAATATGCTGGGCCTCTCTGTCTCTGGGTACAGAGCTGTTAAATACAGTCATTGGTAGCTAGCTTATTTTTCACAGAGAAAAGAAACTTCTTTTTAATAGGGGAAAGAAAGTCATGTAAGATGTAATTTGATGTAATTTGCTAATGGTACCGGTGTCACATAGCAGATGTGGTAAGTACTGCACAGCATTCTGGTGTGCTGCATTGGCCATATAATTTTCTCCCCTTGCATGTAGCTGAAGTTTGATATTGTGTAATAGCCTTGTCTTGTCGGTAGTCGAGGATGCAATGCTAGTTCATCTCACAAGGTGTCTGCTCATTAACCTCAGCACACCGAAGTAGCTGTTTGGCTACAAGTTCTTTATTAGTTACGAGGTTAGGTAGCAGGCAGAAGGTTAATGACTTCCCTTATTTCTGTCCACAGAAGAAGATGAAGATGAAGAAGAAGAGGAGGAGGGGGAGGAAGAAGATGATGATGAGGAGGATGAGGAGGAGCCGGAGGAGGGAGATGCAGAAGAGGAGGAGGAAGATGCATCAGATTCCACAGCTGAAAAGGACGAGTTGTAAATTATATAGAAAACATAGTAGTAGAAATCTAGTCGTTGAAAATCATGAATCAAATGTCTCGTCTTCACCCAGTAGAATATGTGTTCAACTTGTCCGTATGTAAATTCTGAACTCTGCTAGTCATAAAGAGAATGATGTACCAAACTTGTTGGTATCAGAAGACTTGTATCTTTCCAATCATTGTGCCCAATGTTCACCTCCTCCCTGTAGGATGGTTCAGTCTTTCTTGTACTGGTAATGGGATGTACCATTTCAGAATAGGAGTGGTAAGGTACTACTCAGAGGGGAAACTGTTTCATGAGATGTAAAGTGTTTGATGATACCAGGACTTGCACACTGGACACAGACTGGAAAATATGTGATTTTTAAGCATGGATATGTTTGCTGCCAAACGTGTTGAATTCATATTTGTTCTATGGCTGTTTATCCATCATTTATTAATTTTATTTCCCCATTGCTTCCCCCTTTGTTTTGTAAAAAGAACAAGACGAAATATTTTGTTTTGGCATTCGTAAGGCCAGTGTACGTAAAATGTCCCTCTTGGCTGCTGCTTGACATGTAACACCTTTCCATGGAGACTGATATGTAGCTGCCCACAAATATGTTACATTTCTATAGGTACAATGAACATGTGACTATTGAAAAAATGTGAAAACATTGCATTGTGTCACATTCTGCAGACCATCTTCCAGCACATTGTGATATTGGTATGTTCATATAGAAATGGTTAGACATTAGGTGAAGGGAAATACATGTAGTGATAGACATCAGTGGGACTTCAGGTCGATTTCCAAACCTTTGGCAGCTACAAGAGGAGCTGTAACGTTGCTCTGCTGACATGTCTGCCATCTTTACTGTACCCAGTGATAGTTGTACATGTGTCAGTCCTGACCTGAGTTGTCCCTATGACTCCATGATGACAGCTCTCTATGGCAAAGTCTGGATTCACCTCATGTGTTTGAAATCTGGATGACTTTCTGTATGTATGTTCAACATCATAGGCACTTTTTGTGGTGAAATTTAGCACTACATGAGGTGGGTTGAATGACCAACTGATGCTACCATGGGAAAGTCCAGTTGTGACGTAAAGATTTTTCTTCGGACCAGTCCCTTTTTTGTCATGTTCTTAGAAATGTACAGTTTTGAAAAGAACCCCAAAACTGTATCACAGCTATGCTAACTGGAAATGAAGCTTTTTATTTGTATTTCGGGGCTTTCCTAGCCTCACTGCTTAAGAGGGTTTAAACACAAACTGGTGTATCTGAAAATTTGTTCTTTTCACAATAAATAAAAAACAAAAAAAGTTAACAAGTGTTTGTAGAGTGCTTCATTATATATTAAGTGTATTATAGTTGTTGTGTTGCTCAGAATGGTTCACTTTAAGTCTATTTAATGGTTCACTTTAAGGGTATTTAATGGTTCACTTTAAGGGTATTTTCATTATGAAAAAAAGTCTCTTACATGAATAGAATCACATGCTTCTACTAGTGGCGTACTCTCCAAGTTCCGGCTGGTTTTTGAGGTGTTTTTAGGCGTTTTTGTCGGGCTTTCTACTTTGTCATTTTATTCGTGTGTCGCCAACCCATGTGTGATAATCCGGCGCAGTAAAATTGTTACCACTGATGTTAATCTAATGGTTCTCGGGGAGGAGCACTGCCACCTCTCTTCAATGGAAGTAAATAGGTTTGCCCTGCCCCGGGGTCAGTGCCTGCAGTGGTGTGGGTTGGCTATACAAAAAAAATTAGTAGAAAGCCCGACAAAACGCCTCTAAACACGTCAAAAACCAGCCGGTGGCGGTGGTACTCATGGGCTCTGAGCTTGCTGTTGGAGGTGGACCGCCTGGCAGTGGGGACCCCTAGCGATTTGTGTAATAATTGCAGCTTGCAATGCTACCCTTGCTGCAATTATATTTTTGATCACTAGTCGGCGCTTTTGATCCATGAAGTTTATTGCAGCATAAGATGCCCATGAAACCATCATAGAAGCTTTTGTGAGCTACTAGCATGCCAGAAATCGCGGACAGACCCAGCGAAAACAGGATCAAACTGGCCACTCATGATGATATGCAGACATACGTTAAAACGGGTTTTTGACATCGGCTGAACACTTGCAGTTGCAGCCAAAGTGTTTGCAGAACTAGAATTGAAGTTTGCGTTGTCATATACTCGTTATCATATGAATGATATCAACGCGGACGTTGGGATGGAAGATTTTAACTTTGCTAGAGGACTCCAACACCACAGTCCCCACGTACTTGCCGCTGCCGTTGTGTCGTTGTATATTCATCACGCAAAATATCTCGTTGAATCTTCGACTGCTTATTGGCTTTGGTTGACCGTCAGTTGGGAAACAAGTCAGCCCAAAGGACATTACAGAAGCGTTGGTCGACCTACGAATGAACCGCCCTAAAGCAAAATCGTTCAGCTTGTATTTTGTTACCGTATCGGCCATAATCGGCCTCGTACGCAACACACAAACATGAGAAACATTAGATGGCAAATTGAAATCTAAGTGAGGAAGAAGGTTGTAAAAGTAACACACAGAAAACAGTTCATTACATGATAGTAATAAATCCTCTATCATTGCTCTTTCATCAGAAGAAAGGCTGTGGGTAGTGTTATGGCCACGTGTTATTGTTATATAATTTTTGTGTGTGTCCAAATGTTAATCATATAAGCGGATGAACAGTCAAGTAAAACGCTAAAGTTGTCATAGGAAATCGGATCTATCACCAAGCAGATGCTAGGGTGAAAGATTGTAATGTTTTCTGAGTGACGGCCAGGGGTTCTTACAGTCCCTTACCCCCCGAGTAAAAAGGAAAACAAGCATGAACAGATCGTGGCTCAGGAAAAGGTCAGGAGTTTTTGTAAAGCCAGGTAGTCGAGCATTGATATTTCTGACCTATGGTGAAGAGATGCTGCTACAGTAAGAATTAGTTCAGTGCTTTGATGAGTGGCCCCCTATGGCCTTGCACTGAGCGAGTTCGTTAAAAAAAGAAAAAAAGAAAAAAGAAAAAGAAGGTAGGCTGGAGGTAGTGTGTGCCTAAAAACGTGTCCCGTCCGGGATGACTTTTTTGGAAGTCATGGCGTTTGGAACCGCCGCACGACGGGCACTACAACCTCTTCTCTTGCCTTTCTTAAAGATCAAGAGTCGCAAAGACTAGTTGTAAAGACTCCAACACAGAGACAACAAGTACACGATGGACATAAACACAAGTAAGAGGTCAAGTAGAAAGCCAAAGTTGGCATAGCAAATCGGACAAACTCTCCAAGTAGATGTTAGGGTGAAGGCTCGTAATGTTTTCTGAGTGACGACAGGGATTTCCTGGCAGTCCCTTACCCCAAATAAGCAGATGAACAGTTGGGTAAAGGCCAAAGCTGTTAAGGGAAAACGGATGATGTCCACGTATATCCTTAACCTACTCATTACGTACAAGATATGGTGTATACCTGAATGTAGGTGGCGCTTCGACGGGCGGACATGGTGTAATATGGGCTCCTCGCGCGGCGCCAAAACCGATCCTTTTTATGTCAACTAGTGTCTTAAAGCTTATTTTAGATGTACGTAGGAATGTCTGGACCTATTTGGAAAAGTTTGCACTGGCCTTATGCCTAATGTCGTCTCAATTTTCACGTGTTACAAGTGGACATTGCATACCCTATCATAGCCTAATCTGCAGTACCGCTCCCGGACGTATCATAAAAAGTGACAAAGGAGACCGTCAAATTGCCAAATTTCGGTCTTTTCGGGAATGGGGAAATCGCAAAAGACTCGCAAAGGGGTTTGACGTTTTGAGGCTTATTTGACCTTGAACATGAAACTGCGAGCACGTAAAACAAAGAATTGTGATATTTTAGACATGTCGCCAAAATGTAATGGGATATTAGGTCACAAATTAGATGTTTCCTTTGCATTTTACCGATAGAAGCAGTAAAGTGTGCATTGATTCATGTAAATGGTCACTTTCTGAAAGGCTGTCACATCCAAGTTCAATCGTAACCTATGAAACAAGAAGACGTTGAACAAATACCACGGTGTTCATGTCTGTTTATTGATCAATAGATCCAATTTCCTTTCAAAAGGTGTTTTGGTGACTTGGGGCTGCAATGGTGAATGCTATGGTGCTTACTATCATAATCTATTCATGTGATATGCTGGTAGCTAAGACATGAAGTTGATTTATCGGGAAAATGTATTTTACGTGTGAAATGTTGTACATCATGATGTACCGATAACATAGCAATGATTCATTGGTGTAATTCAGTGACTTTTGTGGCTGGAATACTGATGCTGCACTGATGTTTCATAAGCAAGGCACCATATCAGACCACTAACAAAACTTTCCAGTCAGAGCTTACTTGGGGCTACTTCAGGCTTGAGATATGGCAATTCTTGGGTATGTTGTACCTACGCATGACAACTACCAAGTGTCGTCAGTCCAGTGTGTCTGGAGTACTGTAATCCAGACAAGATGGCTACTGTTGTCCTTTGTCCCGAGGACTGGTGGCTTCCTTATGTCACTACTGCCCCATGAGTGAAGAGTATAAATGTATATGATTCTACTATCATCACATATAAATATTACAAAATAGGAAAAGAACGTTTTGTAATGTTTCTATGTGATGATAATAAGATTAGATGTATTTATTTGTTTTGCTCATGACGCAGTAGTGACATAAGGCAGCCACCGATCTTCGAGACAAAGGACAACAGTAGCCATCTCGACAATGGATTACAGTACTCCAGACTGGACTGACGACACTTGGTAGTACTGTCTTTTTATAGATACAACATACCCAAGGTCTGTCAAACCTAAGCCCTGGAGTAGCTCTGTTTAAGCTCTGTGAAATTTTGCTCGTGGTCTGATATGGAGCATTTTTTATTAAACATCGGTGCAACATCAGTATCCAGCAAGAAAAGTCAGTGAACTACTGCGATGAACTATTTCTATGGCATAAATACATTTATCAAGTACAGCATATATACCTTATAAAATGCAATTCCGACAAAACAACTACATGTACATATCTTGGCTAGCAGCCATACCTAATTGAATAGATTATGATAATAAGCACAATAGCATCCACCGTTGCACTACTAAGGAATCCAAACACCTTACAGCATTTTGAAAGGAAATTGGATCTATTGATCAATAAACAGACATGAACACCGTGGTATTTGTTCAACGTCTTCTTGTTTCATAGATTACGGTTTAACTTGAATGTGGTAGCCTTTCAGAAAGTGACCATTTACACGAATTAATTCACATTTTACTGCTACTATCGGTAAAATGCACAGGAAACATCTAATCTATGACCTAATATACCGTCTAATTTTGGCGACATGTCTAAAATATCACAATGCTTTGTTTTACGTGCTCACAGTTTCAAGTTCAAAGTCAAAAAAGCATCAAAACGTCGAACCCCTTTGCGAGTCTTTCGCGATTTCCCCATTCCCGAAAAGACCGAAATTTGGCAATTTGACGGTCTCCTTTGTCACTTTTCATGATACGGCCGGGAGCGGTACTGCAGATTAGGCTATGATAGGGTATGCAATGCCCACTTGTAACACGTGAAAATTGAGACGACATTAGGCATAAGGCCAGTGAAAAATTTTCCAAATAGATCCAGACATCTCTACGTACATCTAGAATAAGCTTTAAGACACTAGTTGACATAAAAAGGATCGATTTGTAGGCGCCGCGCGAGGAGTCCATGTAACACCATGTCCGTCAGTCGAAGCGCCACCTACATTCATGTTTTCATCATATCTTGTACGTAATGAGTAGGTTAAGGATACATGTGGACATCATCCGTTTTCCCTTAACAGCTTTAGCCTTTACCCAACTGTTCATCTGTTTGTATGAGGTGAGTGACTGTCAGGGAATCCCTGTCGTCACTCAGAATACATTACGAGCTTTCACCCTAACATCTGCTTGGAGAGCTTGTCTGACTTGCTATGACAACTTTGGCCCTTTGCTTGACTTCTTACTTGTTTTTATATCCATCATGTACTTGTTGTTCCAGTGTTTAGGTCTTTATAATTAGCCTTTGCGACTCTTAATCTTTAAGAAAGGCAAGAGAAGAGGTTGTAGTGCCCGTCGTGCGGCGGTTCCAAACGCCACGACTTAAAAAAAGTCGTCCCGGACGGGACACGTTTTCAGGCACACACCATCTCTAACCTTCCTTCTACCTGGTTTATATAAACACTCCTGGCCTTTTCCGGCAACCGTTTCTTTCGTTAACAGTGCAGAAAATTTTACCGCGCCCTGATAATTTACTACATGTAGAACATCCTGTTACGTTATTTGATAAATCAGACCAATGTTGGAACAGTATGCAAATGAGCCAACTTCGCTCACGTGTAATTTTCAAGTCAAGTTTCGATCAGCTCAAGTCACATTATATGAAAATAAGCTATACGGATAGTCTACACTTACCACATATACATATAAGTGGAGTATTGTGTATGCACGAAGTACATTCAAGTGTGTTGGACGCGTGCGGTCATAAATACATCTTGTCCTTTGTTTCTAATTCTGTATTTGTCATTTTTCTATCGGTCATTTCGACAAGGTTAGATGATTAATATTGATTAAGAATATCCGTCGTAAACATCCCAGCAGGACGAAACCTTCCACCAGGGCCATCGGTAGCGGTATCTGGAAGGAAACCTGCTCTAGTGACAGAGAAGTTGGCTTTGTGTGACACCTGTGATCACACATGTTCACTCAAACTGCGTCATCAAACTTCATCAATTCCTCCTGCCAAAGGAAAACAAGGTAAGTTATAAGAACAATAATCATCCGAATCCGGCATAATGTAAACAAAGTGTTAAGGGACTAGTACTACAATTACGACAATCGATAGATCAAATTAAGAATTTTCAACTGTTCTGCACCTCAATACTAACCCCATGTAGGAACCAAACATTTCCTTTGCGAACTGAATTAAAACCCTTAGCCAAAACGTTCTTTACTAGCGTTCTATTTGATTTCTATCATATCCAATGATGCACACCTAAAGGAGAGACACACTGACCATGATAAAGTCACACTGTGAAACATATTCAGTCGTGAGTAACATTATCCACGCGTACTAAACACCGCATAGACGGTTTACAATAACGCTATCTATAAAAAGATGTTGAACAAAGCCGTCATAGTTTGACGGATTCGGAGGGTTCTGGGACAATTCTTGCGGAAACACAACCTCTCAACAAGATAATATTGTTAGCATAGGAACATGAAATGCGCAAAAGAAAATATCATTGTTAGAAGACCGCCCTTTTCAACTGGCAGTATATCGTTTATATATAATTATATTCAATATATGTATATCAATCAATATTTGATGAAATATCTTATTGTGCAAAAATACTAGGAGCTCTGCAATCACCAACCTTTTCAATACATGACGACATCACAGAATTATGCAACAGCAACAATAACCTGGCCATATGCTGGCCTTGTGAGGGCCCTATCTTTGGATCATTTGTAGCACCTGCTATGCATAATTTATCACATGTGCATGCACCATCATCCCATACAGACACGTTCATTGTTGGACAAGTTTGACGACAGAGGTTTTACATTCAAAATCTTCTATAGAGAACCCTTGCTTTATAAAATGGTTGATCTCTATTACGAAAGGACTTTGATAGAAGTTACCGAAAACTAAGCCGCGTGCCCTTGCCGTGCCGATAAAAGGTCTTTAACACAACAAAACGTGCCTAAAAGTTGCCGTACAGGTTTACCCTTAGCGTAAAGCGGTAATTGTTTTCTGTCATCACAACCATGTACTTGACCAAGTTTCGTGACCACGAATTGATGACAACAGATCTGTAGCGCAAGCTGTAAAAATGATCAACATTCAAGGGTGGATAGTTTTGCCCACAATGATTTCAAGGTTTAATATTGATGTCTACCTCATTTGTCAGCGTGTTGGTGCGTATTGAGGTGAAATGTACGTAGGTTGAGACTTGGGAGACATTTATACTTACTGCAAGTTTGCATCTTTGATTCTGACTGTACTTGCCAAGAAAACTTTGTGTCTGTGTAATTTTTGTCGAACGTACCGACATATCTTATGCAAGTTGATATACTCTCCAAGCAGAGGTTCGGCTCTGGCTGGTTTTTGACGTGTTCTTTAATATGTGTTTTTGTCGAGCTTTCAATTTTGTCCCTTTTTCTTTATATATAATCATGTCACCAAAAACAGCAAGAGTCGAACCTCTGCTTGGAGAGTGATGTTGACACAGACGAGGATTCGGTCGACCGACTCGACTCAAAATTCCTTCATGACATGACGAGGTGGTCTGTGGTTAACAAAACACGGTAAATAGAAGCTCTTGGCGTATTTCGTAGCGGGTCACTTCTTGTCCTGTAATGTAGGCCGCACCTGTAAGCTCAGAGGCTCTTTTGTGGTCTTTCAGAACAATTTCTCTGTTAGTTTTCTATGGCACTTCGATAGCTAGCTGAAAAACCATGACCAGACTGCGTTACACCAGTGACAAAACTGTGACTAATATGCCATCAAGAATACATTGCGATTCAAAACGAACCGAAACCCCTAGAGAGCCCATCCATTCAAAGTCAATGGCAAAGTAAAGCGAGATTCAGAGTGAATTGCTAGTTGAGTGCCCGCGTGTTTGAAGAGTGTACAGTGGCGAGAGCTTAGATACACTCACAGCAGACGACACATCAGTTCCTTCACTCACACAGTCACAGGGCGTCACTTCTGCACAGGGGACCAGCTACCGACGATCCACCTTGGACAGTCTTCCGACAGAAACGGTTTCAGATGGTCTACGCTGTTGTATGCCGTGTTCTCTGCTGAAAGACGCGGGGAAAGTACGTTTCTTCGTACCGTGCAGGGTTGAAATATAGGTGAGTCGGTAGAGGTGTGTATCCTGGGTGTTCGACTTCTTTTATTGTGTGATATCTGTATACATGATTTTGTAGCATGTTCACCCGCAGATACATGTAACAGTTATGTAGGGGCAAATCGTATATCCCTCTGTTTCTTTCGACGCCAGCTGTGGTATTTATTTCTGCATGAACCTTGCCAACACTGGAACTACATTGACTTTCTAATAATTGGGAACAGATGCTGCGCTGCTTATGTTGTGTACGCCATGTGAACGACAAGTTTGTCACAGACGTTAGAAGCAGGTATGTGCGCGATGTAAGAACGGGCCACCTGTAACAATGGCTTCCGTGTGAGGTCGTGCCATCGTTTATTGCCACACCGGAACTTCCACTCAAAAATCGCACAGAAACAGCCTACTTGAAACCTCATCATTAGAAAAGTGCTACCTTCCGCAAATTCAGCTTTCTTTCTGTCCTGCACGAAAAGCGAAAGATGTACTGGTGTTCTCGGATCACAGTGTAAACCTCTGGCATCGTCCTACGACTACTTACAGGTAAGAAAACAAACATAGGCAAAAGGCGTGGACACTTACGCACGGATATAGGTCTTATGGATACCTGGGTAAAATATTAGTAGGCAGGAAGCGGAGATGATGAGCAAGCTATTCTTTAGTTCGCAGACCAGATGTCCAACACCCTTAAGACCTTTTCGATCAACAAAAGACGGTTGAAAAAGCTTTGTTCGTGTTATGTCGTGCCCAAATTATCTCATTTATTTATTTTTTCATTGCAACCAAAAGACGTAATTGTCAGCCCTATGACGCACAAAAGTTGAAGAGTAAAGGTAAAAACGAGATAGCTACATCGCAATAGCCTGGGTGCCATCCTATTTCTACCGGGGCTCCTACACTCGCTACCCTAAAAAATTTTTTTTAGGGTAGCGAGTGTAGGAGCCCCGGTAGAAATAGGATGGCACCCAGGCTAACATCGCAAACCTACTACACAGAATTTTTGGAACAGAGAATCACGAACGTTATAGTTAAACATCGCCGTGGTACTATACATGAAACCAGGGCTGTTTCAACAAGTCACCTGTGTTGGGGACGATTTGATGCCCCCTCCTGAAACCATTGTGGAACAGCCCCAAATACCTGAATCCCTCCGACATGGTTGAGGGACAGGCTTATCCCGTAGCATTACGCCTTGGGCGTGTAAGCGCACACAAGCTCGTACATAGACGACATACAAACACCACACGACGCGGTCGTACGATTTATTTTTGTCGTTGGATTTTTAGCGCGGCTGTGACAGACACGACTGTCGACAGGGATCTACGGCAACATTTCCCGTCGCAAGACAGACAGACGAATTTCGTACAACACAACCACGACTGGCTCAAGACTTTCTAGTCTGTCGTGCGACGATTGTGCCCGGACCCTTACTGGCTTTTCTGATCTACGAGCCCATGTCTGTCCTCTGCATTTTTTTAAATCCAAATCGGACAGAAAATCCCACTGTTCAAACAGTTAACGTTAAATATTTCCGTACTTAAAAAAGAGTTTCTAGCATTGTTGTTTGTCTTCTATGAGGTCATTGTTTCACCTGTGTTTGCTGAAACGTTACGGTCCGGCGGCTTTCTCCGAATGCGTGCTCGTGAAAGCCGCCAATATCTCACAGCCCCACAGAATTGATCTTTTCTCGGTAAGTGAAAACAAACAAAAGTTGTCTTCCTGTGCCTTACATGTGAAAACAAGTGTGTCAGACCGCGGTGCTCTCCGGCAGGGGGAGCTAGCCGCATTGTTCTCAAGTCAGCTGACAGCATTTAAAAATTAATCATACCTTGTGGCTTGTCGGACAGTAGTCTAACCGGTTGAGCAGGCTGCAGACACAGTACAGGTAGTCTGACCTTCGTGTTTGTGCTCAAAAGTAGGAGGGCACAACACGGACTAGATCGGACTGGAAGTTGTACCCAACATTTGCAGAGACACAGTAAGTTGTGGCGCTTGTCCTGTCATTTTAAGCACCCAGCGATCTGCTATGCATGAAAGCCCAACTTATGTGTCACCAAGGACATTATATAGAATGTAATATAGGAGTAACTGGGTTGTGCTCAGATGATACTGCGGCTTTTGAAAGTGTAGAAGTTAGCTTTTACATGTAGTTGAACAACCACTCTTTTAGGGATCTACACTTTTGGTGTGGAAATGTTTTCAGACAGGTAGTAATGTTTACCCCTCCCTAAACTATGTTTGTAAACAATAACCATACAGCACAATAGCCAGTTTCAGTAGTATAGTCCGGGTACGTTCTTAAATAGGTAGCACTGGATTTAAGTAGTGTTAGTATGGTGGTTTAACACTAAAGCCACAGAATATTTGTTCCGCTTGGGGACATGCGATGCAACTGAACACCCGCATTTGTTGATTAAAACGCTGGATGAGGTCATCACTCATTTTACTGGGCACGAGTTTTGTCCACAGTTCGTAACTCGTTCCCAGTGTCTTGTTGTTTTCAGAAGTACCAATTATAATACCAATGATAATGTCCGTGGAAGAACATGATGATATTTTCTCACGACACCCACTGTTTGTGTCTTCAGTGCCTGCCTGATGTCAGGTGAAGAAAAACATTGTACGTTCGTGTGTGATTACAAGCTGTATACTAGTAGGTGAGAAGCTATGGTGGCCATAGTTGTGGGACCATTCATTCTGTATGCTGTAGTGGAGACTGTAGAGTGTAGCATTAACCAGGGACAGTGCATTTTATACACAGACTGTATGAGCATGTATCAAACAAATGCCCTTTAATGAAAACAAAACTAAGCTAAAAACAAAGCTAAGAGAGAAGATAAAATGTCATAACTGTGTGTGATATACAAGAATGCAAGCTTGTAGACATAAGTGTTATTAATGTACAGGAAGAAGTTTTTCTCAGCACTCATAACTTAGTGTCTAAGTTAATTTAACTAATTTACTGTAATCCATCTGTTTAGTTTAAATCCTCCTACACCATTATTGATGTATAGGGCGGTGCCCATCTCCGTTTCATAGCCCTGGGCCACACTGTGGTGCAATCACTGTAGCAAGGGGCTAGTCCACTGGCAGTGAAGTGTGTTTAACTTCCATACTGTTTCAGAAGTATGTACCATTTTTATAAAGTCTTTGGTATGACTCAATGCGCCTCTTGTCTAGAGGTGTCCTACCTGGGGCTTGAACCCCAGTCCTTCTGGTCCAAGTAATTTGAACCAGATGTGGTGAGAGACAGAAGCGCAGACCACTACACCACAGAGACACCCCTGTAATCCATCTGAGGCTCCCATAATTCATTACGAGGAGGCAAAAATTTAGCGCAAAGGCAGTGACTTCCTGAATTTAGCATAATACATAGACAGTCCTCTTGAATTTCATATAGCGTAAAATGTTGTCAGGACGGCAGCCCACCCCCCCATTAAGACACTACCAGCTGGTGTGCAGGACTTGTCTCACGTAATTATCTCACGTTGTTGTCTCACGTTGTCGTCTCACATTGTCATCTCACGTTGTCGTCTCACGTTGTTGTCTCACACTGTCGTCTGACGCTGTCGTCTAACGCTCTTGTCTAATGCTCTCGTCTGACGTTGTCGTCTAACGTTGTCGTCTGTCGTCGTCTAACGTTCTCGTCTAACATTGTCGTCTAACTTTCTTTGTTTTACCTTCTACAGGGACACTGACAGAACAACATGGAGGATCTCAGCTTCGGGATACAGACTGGGCTGTTCCATTCTATTCCCTTCCCCCCTGTGGTCATGTGGCTGGTGGTCAGCACACTTCTGGTCGGAATCGTCATATCTGTCTGTCGGCGAAGGTCAAGGGCTCGGGGTCCGTGTTCAGAGACGGCGTGCTGTAACGGCACATCGGCGAAGAAAGTTCCCAACAATTCCTGCGACACCGTAGAACTTTCAGGGACAAGTCCTGCGTGGAGACTTAAGATTTGTGAAGAAGAGAAAAATGTGGAATGCGACTGTCAGTGCTACACCACAGACTTACAGGAATTAGTAACATGCAAAGACAGACCCTTGGAAATTGTTCCACTAGGTTTGGGTTTTTACAAAGAACTCTTATGCACACTAATATTCATGTTGCTTTGTGAAATAACATCCCATTTCTTTGTTAGGGAGAACGCACTTGTAGGCATGGCAGTCGTCAAGTTTGTGCAGTTCATGACTGTTGTGCTAGGTGTCCTCTTTGCACACCTTTCCTTGGTGCCAGCAGAAGGGCTAACACGTCTGGAGTTGGGATTGCGTGTCATCATCCAGAACAAGCTTGCTTGTCTGATGAGTTACATGGCTCTCAAAAGTATCATACTGTACGGACGGATTGCTGAGTTGATGTTTGAGGTTTCGGAAGACACCCTTTCTGGCATCATAGTCATTTACATATGTATATACGCATCGACAATAGGTGTGATAGAGCACATGTGTTTACAACAACTCTTCAAGTTCACGATCGGCACTCAGATACCCATCATCGTCGTCTTAACATACCTGATCATCTCCGGTCTGTTAAACACGGTCTTTCTCATCATGGCGTGCTTATGGCTGATGCTGTCTGTTACTCTGTTTGTTGCCGAGATTATTTCAGCCTTCAGACACATTGATGACCTCTATGCACCCGCACAGAAGGAACCGCTAAAGGGTGTTACTGTTGAGGTGTGACTTGAACGAAGGCAACTTGAAACTACATGGATTTTCAGGACATAAACATTCCAAGCCACTTGGTCACTTTTGGATACTTTCGGACACACAGGAGGCATTGAGTCTACATCGTGAAAGAGACACCAACGTATGAACAGATAGGCAGACAGAAACAAGACCTTTGTTTGTGACAGGAGGATGAAATTTCTTTACCAGACAGTTTTGTTGTGGGACAATATGCACCATTTCTTTTAAACACTTTTTTTAATGACATGGCTGTCTCAAGAAACAATCAGCGACAAAACAGTCTTGGGACACTTTTTTTCTTATACATTTTGTTGTGCAAACGAGAAGATGTTCTGCTACACGTATCTATTGATATTATTGCTTTATTAGTCTTCAAACTAATATCACTGATTTTCTAATCCATTTATGATATTGATTTGTTTAAACTTTTATTGTCAATGTACTTTTTAAGATATGGTTATTTTTTAAAATATGGTTATTTCAAAAGAGGTATTTTATGATTGCTCAGCTGCTAATACTTTTACTGACTGACTGAGGGTATACACAAATTTCTATATGAATTTAAAGTATTATTTTGATTATTAACAGCTTTTAATTATCAGTCTATGTACCATGTACACATTTTCAAATTTAATGTTGAATTCAGGCAGTACAAAACCATGGGATAGAAATAAATATATATACTTGGAATAAAATTGAAGTTTTGATGTCTTCATTTGAGCCAACAAGAAACTTTCAACTTCTACTTAACATGGTAAAAGAGGTCTTTAACATTTTAAGTTTGTAATCAGATATCCAAGTAAAACCAAGACACAGAAAAACAGTGGGCACCAACAATAGTTCATGTCATCTTCTGACAAAAAATTCAATAAATGTAATGATATATTTCCTGGTCATTCTTACAATTAGCAGTCTTAGAAACATATCTATCACCCTTAAAAACATAAATGAATCGGTCCTTTTCTGCAAGGAGAATGTGATAATTGGATCACAAGACTCGGTCGTGGGGGTGGGGAAGCTATCAGTGGTAACATTTTTAGACATACACAAAATGTAGATAAACATAATTCAGCAAAAAAGGCCACAAATATTTGAATTTTTAACTGACACACTGAAAGTACAGTAACCATGCAAACTGTGTACAACATAGAAACTGTATAAACAACTTAGTTGTCCATCAGAAGAAACAGTTTTCAGTGACGAACTGCATCATATGTGTGGCAAACTAATTGGAGAACGAGTCAAAATTTCATATTCTAGCTCTGGCTAACAGACTACAAGCTACAGGAATCTTCCCACATTAAAAACAAGATTTGAGTGGAAAAAGCCAGAACTGTACACAGAATGCCAATTTCAAACTTGCACCAAGTGAGTACGGTCAAAATAACTGACAAGGTTTTGAGTAGAAACACCACAAAATTTACCTGTACTTTCTTCAACACATCCAAACTTGACATAGATCGCTTTTGTACAACGTGTAAACCATTGTTTGCCTTGTATGTAAAACTACACACGCTAAGGATTTTTCAATAGATGAATCTATTGCACTTGTGCTACGAGATTGTGTTGTTTTTCTAGACAACTTAAAACAGGTATTCAAAACGTGATGGCACATATAATACAGTTGTATGTACTAAACAAAAGTTCATGTTTACCTTAGTTTCCCCATAGGGGAATCTTTCTGGTAGATGGACTCTACAAAAGCAGTGTTTTAAGATCTGTGGAAGGAGGCAATGGAAGCAGTTCGTTGCTGGCAGTTTGTCTCTTGTGTTTTTGTTTTGTTGTTGTTGTTGACTGTGTACCTTGATTGCACAGACAGGGACTGTGCTTTTCTCGCAGTGTGGTGATGTCTTCACTTTCCCTGGGCAATGAGGGTCTCTTGGGGTTTTTGTCTTCACTTTTCCTGGAGAAAGAGGGTCTCTTGGGGGTTCATGCCAAGCTGTTGGAGTGTCTGTGTGGTGTTCAATGAGGTCAGCTGGAGGGGGGGAGGAGTATTATCGTCAATAAAGGTAGATATTCTGTTTGGTACTTTGGCTAACATTTCTCTAGGAGGAGTATCATCATCAATAAAGGTAGATATTCTGTTTGGTACTTTGGCTAACATTTCTCTAGGAGGAGTATCATCATCAATAAAGGTAGATATTCTGTTTGGTACTTTGGCTAACATTTCTCTAGGAGGAGTATCATCATCAATAAAGGTAGATATTCTGTTTGGTACTTTGGCTAACATTTCTCTAGGAGGAGTATCATCATCAATAAAGGTAGATATTCTGTTTGGTACTTGGCTAACATTTCTCTACAAAATATCACCAAAATAAGATTATTCCCATGTTTGAATGAAAGCTCATCTGTGTTGGTAGAATACATAATTGTGTAATTTGAGCTTTGATCCAACACAAAGAAAGGTAAAAAAGGAAAAGAAATACACAATTAAAGATTACTTCTATCTAACATCCAGTGAGAGACAGTTACGATTTACATGGTGGGGCAATGTGCTCCAACCGTCCCTCTCTAAGCGGCCATGTAGTCGTACAAGCACTTCAAAAAAAAATAAAGGCATTGACTTTAGTTTATTTGATTACCTTCAACAACTTGCTACGTAAAGTGAGGATACCTTCCTAACAAAACTTGCCTCTTTCCCTGAAACGTCTCTTTTCCAACTTTTTGTCCAGCGTGTCCAAAAAGGGATCACACTACATGCTTGTTCTCATTTAAATGTACACATTTTGTAACTTCCGATTCCGTTTGAAGTAAGATGTTCCTGACATTAAGAATGGCCACATATAAGGTGCCAAAATGTCATTTTTATGATGACTTAAAACTTTTCTGGCTTTTAAAAACGACAGTTTGGCACCTTATACGTGGCATATCTTACCGGGTACTTCTTACTTCAAACGGTAACGGAAGTTGCAAAATGTGCACATTTAAATGAGAACGAGCGAACAACAAACCATTAAAACACTGACTTACATCTCGTTTTGGCCATGAGGACAGCAGCTTGTATTCCTTTGAAGGAAACCCCTTGGAGTGGACGTAGTTCAGCACGATTTCCAGCGTGGTCGCCGCCAGAAACCTTCTCTGTAACATCTCACCGTCGGGAAGCCTCACACGGAGATTGATGAGCGGTTCCGTGCAGTCCTCCGGTGGTTCGTCCGGCAGGGTGTCTTCTAGCGATGCTCTCAAGGCCTGCGGAGGTGTCACAGAAAAACATGCATAAATAATCAGATAGTGTCTGTATCTATATAGCCAGTATAACTGCCCTTCGGCGTAACACACCAGCTTCGCAGGCACACAACTTAAACTTATAGCAAACTTAACTGTCAAGATAACAAAAACAAACTGATGTACATTATTACAAACTGATGTACATCATCCATTACTTAGCTAAACCATAGCTAACATAAGGATAAAATCAGGTGAAATGTAACAGAAATAACTACTCAATACAGATTATTACTGTGAGCAATCTATTGGTTCACAAGATGGCACAGGCTGCAAGTAAACCATCGCATCTGAAGAAAATGTACTGACCTGTTATGTTTGAGTACAAAACAGCAATAAGAATTGCAGATAAAGATACAACTTTTTCTGATACTTCAGTTATTCACTATCTCCCTTAAGGTATTTCTAGGTTTCATATAAAAAACAAAATCCTGTACTTCTAAAAATTGCAGAGAATATGTAACCCCCCATTAACATTTATCTGCTGGGATACATAAAGTGTATTTGAGATATCGCGAGTGAAGCACTAGCTTCGTACTTGTTCAATTGTACTGTATGAAAGCTAAATGGAGTTAATAAAGTATCCAAGTATCCCCAGCTATGAACAATTTAGATATACAGGAGTGCATTAAACTGAGAGAAAGTGCAATGAAAACCTCTTTAGACAAATTTTTGCAGGGTGGTGGATACATGTGACGTGGCGGATAAATGTTAATGGTGGTTAGACACTGACTTCTCTCTCCTCCTTTGCCTCCCGAGCTTCTCTCTGTGCCTTCTCCTGCTCCTCCTTCTCCTCCTGCTCTTTCCTCCTTTTCTCCTCCTCCTGGTACAGGTGGGGAATGAGATATCACTGTTAATGAATAACATAACTTTTACGTTTGTGAAGGTGAGACATCCAGGTAAACAATATATAAAGAGAATTCAGACTCTACAACTGGATAAGAATTCAGAGATTTATTTCCGGATGTTTCGAGTGACATCCATCACTCTTCTTTTAACACACATAACTTTTAACATGTAATGTTTTACTTTGGGCAATGTAATGATTTGACTGTGGATCATTCATTTACAGTGATGAGAGCAAAAGTAAACATCAAAGAACAAATTCCTGCCAGGAAAGTTTCGTAAAAACAAGTCAACATATCATTATTTGGGCAAGATGATAAAATCAGATAGGATGGAAGAATAGCTTCTTTTGGAGCTAACAATAGATCACAATAATAAATAAATCAACTCAATATCGCTGCACTGTCTTCTCATTATTGCGTGTATACTTGCTACTTTCTATGAAGAATGCTGCAAATATTTGCATGTTTTTAAGAAAAATACACTTGTTGCTGTGAAACATCACATGTAGTCTTATCACACAATATACGCAAATGTGTCTAGTTCCTTTGTACAAAAATTGTGCTCGTGCAAAAGTCGCCCATAAATTCTTAAAATTGACTTCCAGGATGACATTACATTATCTATGCGTTATCTCTGTTTTGTATACATCTCTTCTCCTGAAACAGTTACTAGACAGCTAAAGGTAAGACAAAAACACCAATACGCAAAATTTAACACCAAGTCTTGTACCTTAGCTCTATCAGCTGCCAGTGAAACTTGATACGCCTCGTCCTGTTCTCTCTTCATCCTTTCTCGTTCTTCTCTCTCTGCCTGAGGGAACGAATGAGACATCTCACACCAATGGACTGGCCACAAACATCTAACCATGGACTTACACATCTAGAAAATGACCAGTCGTACAGTTCTCAATCAACTTTCTGTTTAATATTGATAGAAAAAGTCACTGAGTTACCCAGATACAAGAGTCACTGGGATTTAAACTCATGTTCTTAAGTCATAGTCTGTGTTGGTTGCTTATCTGTTGGTTTATCTGCCATATACAAGATATGTAAAAAAACATAAAAACTATGGATGTAGTCAAATCCTTACTCACTCACTTACTACAATGGAAAAATATGATATGTAAAAACTAACTGCCAGCACATACAGTAAATGCAGAAATGTTTGAGGGGATTCAATTTCACGGTAGGGAGAAAATGGAGTGGTTTTGAGTTTGTGTTTGAACAATAGTAGCACTACAGTCACACCATAGAACGACTTTTCGTGGTGGTTTTACGTTTGCAGCAAAGAGTTCACTGCAAGAACCGTGAACACAAAACCACCACAAACATTTCTGCATTTACAGTATCATGTACTAGTACAGCTATTTCAAGAGGAAATGTGAACAGGTAGTCTATAACATACTTCTTCCTGCATCTCCACCCTCTGGTTTTCTGTGAAGACGTCGACAGCGTTGATCAATGTGCTCATGAGCTCATCTACTGTGTTGTTACCTGTGGACATGAATGAAAGGAACTTCACATACACAGCATCTGGAGTTATACATGTAACAAAAGACCCCAAACCCATGCTCAGTAATGCATTATTGGTTGTGAAACTGTGGATGTATTGACTTTGACCATGGGAGGACTCACCATGTACGACCTTGAGGACCTCGCTGGCCCCTCTGTTCCTCATGACCAGCATCAGCAGCGGGTACTCGTCGGCCTTGTAGTTCCGCACCGTCTGTGCCGCCAAACTGCCGTACTGGCGAGAGATGTGGCCTAAAAACCTGCCGCAACACATAGGGCATGGGTGTGGGGAAACCTAACTTTTGTATTATACAATCGTGTTAGGATCTGTTTTAATCCATTATCATTATGGGAAGAGGGGGAGGTAACCCATCATTATCATGGCAATGACAAAAAAGACAGTCATTTCTTCTCAGTTTGTCACACTACTTACAGCTAGTGTTTTAACGCTTTACTGCAAACCTTGAAATAGCAGTGGTTTTATTTTGTGTTCTATTGCGGTGCCTGTCCACTGCAAAAGCAGGACAGCATGAAGATGTGTTTCTGTGCTACAGTATTGTTGTTTAGACTGCAAACCTAAAACACAGCAAACACCCCTTTTCCACTCCTACCAATATCATCTATGGGAAAATAAAGCAATTTACAGTATCACAAGGGCAATACCTAAACAAAGGCATCCCCTTGCTAAGTAACCCTGTTTGTAAGGACAGGACAATGAGAATGTATTTAGATGGGAGTTGCCTAGAGGCCCTACTAACAAGCCACAGTCAGCGAGAGCTTGCGTAACACAGGCGAGTGCCTACCTTGCTTTGTTACTATCAAAAGTCATGTCCCAGGCGAAGATCAGGTAGTGTTGTGACATGTAGGACACGATGCTCTCTCTACAGAGCACCTGGGAACAGAAGATGTTACTCTGTACACTCTGGTCGTGGTGCAGGTACAGGGCTAACAACTTTCTCTGGGGAGGAAACACAGAAAGGAAATAGAGATCAGTGATGGTAAACCCCCTTGAATACAGTACTGTAATTGTTGTTTCTTTCACTGTAACTTTATGTTCACTGTTTTCACGGTCACCTCTTTACCGTGAACTTATCATCACCGTGAAAAAACTTGTTGTTATCATTTATGATTCCTTCACACATCTGTTCTATCACTTGCTACCACCGTGAAGTTAAAGTTCAGTGAAAATGGCAATTTTCCTTACAACGTGGAATTTTGCTTCTGTGAAGATAAAGTGAATGACAGTAGTTTCATCAGGTTTTATAAATAACTGGATGGATAACAAAGTTCATTGTACATAACCAATGAGTTACTAGTATCACTTATCCAATGTTTTGGAGAAGGAAGAGTCAGCAGTGAAAGAACACATTACAAGGAAAGGCTGTGTAATACACTGGAATGAGGCCAAACTGACAGAGAGGACAGCAGATGGACCAGAAAATCTACTCCAGTCATGTACCGTGATGAGGGGGGATATCAACTCAGTCACGTTTGGGACCACATTCTTTACACTGCAACAGTGACACCTAGCTGCAGTGTGAAGTAGAACCAGTCAGTATTGCCCTGAGGAAATGTCAGCTAGTCAGCTACGTAATAATGCATTGGCTGTGTACAAAGAAAGAACTTTTTTATCCAGTTATAGTGATGTGTAGTAAGCACAAAAACAATGAAAGGTTTCATTTTAGAATAGGCAACAGAGAGAGAGAGAGACAAAGCTATAATGGTATTATATTATGGCACATTTGGCTAATTTTCCACAAATACATATCGACTCTAAATACACCATCGCTTGTAGCACAACAAAAGTTTACCCTGCTATACCAGTATCAACAAATAGGTGGCATTGCTGTACAGTTGGTCCTTGAGGGGATACATTAAACCTGGTGTGACTAGACCATACTTACATCCCTGGCTGGTTTCTGGAAGGCCTCTTTCATGGCATCTTCTAGGGAGCCTATGTAAAACATGGGGTGGCATTCGCCATACCTGTGGGAGGGGGGCACAGCAAATGTAAGCTTAACAGTCAACAAAATGAAGACAAAATGTGTCCAAATTTCTCAGAGAAACAGTGAATGGAGACAGGTGAACTCTTGAGCGAAAAGTGGTCAATTTTTCGACTGTCTTAACAAACAATACTTTGACAGACATTTGAAAAAATGAGCATACAGACTTTTTGACTTTCGAAAAAACCATAGAAAAAGAGTCTAGATAAGAATAGACCAAAGCAGGCTATGGGGGACCATAAAAATGTTGGTGACCTGGCTTTTTGCATGATTTTAGCACAATTTCCCCATTTCTACACTCTCTACAACCTTTTCTGGTCAGTCCCTAAAGAGGGCTAACTTATGTAGTTGAAAATCTTTACCTTTCTGTAAACTCTGCGGTAAAGTGAACGGATGCATTGTACTCATCATCACAGTTATCAGGAACTGTAGAACATGGGATAAACCATGACATAAGTGTGCATTCATTATCACACTGTATTGTGTATGATTGTTAGATATCAGTAACACTGTTCTGAAACATACAGGAATATACAGAAAATGTCAATTCTTACTTTAAATGATGTCCCAAAGACCAAAGAACTATCCACTATTTTCCATAACATTCTGTAAATACACGTAACTCCAATATTCATTTCTTTCACAGATATTGTTGGGACTATTTCATCTTTACCAATTACTATACAAAGACAAGAGTGTTTAAGTGTACCAACATGACCATCAAAGACTTCAATGTGTGTTCAGTCATACTCACTAAGAGGCTGTGGTTTTCTGGTAACCACATCAGTAAAACTCAAGTCATTGTCGTCTACGGTAAAAGAGTCGCTGGCATCCTCGAAGTCTTCCGTGCTCGACCCACTCGCATGGCGTTGTCGCCTCTCTTCTTCTACCTGAAGAATGAAAATACAAATGTACTGTAAATCACAAAATCAATTGTAAAATTCACAGGGACTTCATTTTGGGGTAGGAAGGGAAAAATGTCTGTGGTGTTTTAAGTTCATAACAACTGTTGGAACACAATGCAAGTGTTTGCAAAAAAGAACTGACAAAATTACGAAATGACAGAAAATAAAACAGTTGACCTTAAATTAAAAACATTGTGGGGCTGCAATATTTTGGGTCTCAATTTGAGTTTGCACACCCTCAAGTCTAGTGACCGTCTCTTCCAGGAAATATGTATGGGAATGAAGGATATCCCTCTAGGTGTAAGGACAATCAAGTTTCTATTTCTTCAACCTCTCCAATTCTAGTAAATGTTAGGAGGAAAAAGTATTTCCCGGTCAAAAACGATGCACAAAATTGGGCATTTTAACGTGGAAATTAACCCATCACCCAAAGTTTAGTCCCGAAAGTGACTGACGGAAAGAGAACACTCTAAGGTATAATCAAGTCAATTTTAAAGAAAATCCTAACTGTTGTACGTACCCCTGTACTGAACCTGACAGGGATGTGTTGTCTCCACACCTCAAGGTCATGGGAAGGGTGAGGAATCCCACAACCTGCCAAGGTCATCTGCAAGGGGGTGAGATGAACATTACAGTAATGCAAGAGTCACATCTAATAATCTCTAAGCAGATCTATCCGATGGCTTTTGATACTGGTTAGCCCTTTTTGATACTGTAAATGCAGAAATGTTTGCGGTGGTTTTATGTTTGCGGTTTTCATGGTGACTGTTTCACCAAGAACTTAAAACCATCGTGAACATTTTTGTCCAATACTGTAGCAGTGTGTGACTATAGCGCTGCCGTAAACTAATTTTTTTCAGTGCACCTATCCCCAAAAATGAATTTCGAGCCCTGCTTGTATAATAAGCATCTCTACTGCTGCAGAGCAGTGAAGCTATTTCTACCATATACAACATTAGGAGGGTGTGTGTAGAGGTTCACATATCAACCATCAAACGTTACATTTCAAATTTGTCAAAAACCATTGTCATTTCATCAGAGCTAGACTAAGTGAAGTTAGAGACTTTGCTTTTATTCATCGTCCTGAAATGTTTCAAGGACACTGTCCAGCTGCAGTTCGAATCTGATGTCACCGTGGCAACAGGCCAGGCCATGTAATTCCTATTCCCCAGAGGATTAGTTTGTATATCCCGACACCTGGGAATTGTGCCAGAAACTCAGTACACTGTGTTATTACGACACCTGTGATTTCTACAGGACATCCACCAATTAATCTTCCGTCGTTGTTGTTTTTGTGACTTTCTTGAATTTTTCTATAACCACCATTAAGATTAATTCCCTGGGTTACATAAATCCGCCATTTTGAAGAAAAAAAGTGGGTTTGAGAGATCTCTATTGCAGCACACCCCAGGTATGCACAGTTTAGATATACAGTAGTGCATTATGATAGGGCACGTTATGTTGGAGATCTGTTTTAGCCAAGTTTTTCAGGGTGGCAGAATTATGAACCCTAGCGGAATTATGCTACCGGTAAACCTTTAGTAGGAAATAAGACGTAATTACCAGTGGATCAAGAGTACCTCAAACATATTTAACAAAGGTATTATTTTTTTCTTTTTGTAAAAGGAAAGGTTCGTAAGAGTGGAGAGACTTACATCATCATCTTTAGCGTCCTGTGGCCAGCCCTTCCATATCTGGTTGCGTACAGGGATATCTGTTAAACTGTACACGTCACATTTCACCTGTCAGCAAAGAAAAAAGGTTTGTACTGAGACATTCAACGCATTCCAGACATAGAACACAAGAAACATAGCAACTTCAATAGAACACAGAGCTTGGAAGAGCAAATGTCATTTAGTAGGGTAATGGTAAAATATATGCTATGGTTTATAAAACTAAATGTGTATGTTTGACTTGCTTATTCGCAGTTAGTCACAGACATTACAGTTTATCCAAGCATACATAGGTTTGCTTCATAAAGGCTGACAGCACACATTCCAGTTGGCAGGACATAGGTTTAGTGTATTAATTAGAAGGTGGTAATAAGGGGGGATACAAACATGGCATTGTTGCTGAAAATGTAGAAAACTAATAGTGTCACTAGCATCAAGTTGAATTTGTGACATATTGTAAATGCATTTAAGTTTGCATGGTTTTAATTTTGCAGTAGGGAGAAAACGGAGTGTTCAACATGGTTTTAAGTTCAATGGTAGACAAGGGGGTAGGAGGGCAAAAAAACAGTGAACATAAAACCACAGCGAACATTTCTGCATTTACAGTATCAATTTCTATATTTTCAAAAATGACAGCAATTTTCCTGGAGCATTTGGCTGGAATTCACATCCGACTGTAACCCTGGTTTATAAGTGTTATATTACTTATAGTGTTTTCCAAAATATTGGTATAAGATACAAATTCCTTTACAGGACTTCTATTCTATACCATCAGAACACAATGTTTGATGATGCATCATACATCGAATGTGATGATGTCACAGCACAGAGAGTGATGACTTCACAGCACAGAAAGTGATGACATCACAGTGTGCAGTAGCTCACCTCTCGTATTGTTCTGGAGCCAGGGAAGCTGAGGGGGTAGCTAATGTCCCTGTCCCGATCCCGCACGGTTAGTTTGAAGTCCATTCCTAATTTTGCCAGCACATCACTGCAAAAATACACGCCAAACCACTTCATGCAAAACGATCTACATCATGTTAAAGCATAGCACATGTCAAGAACTGCCTGCCCATACACTAGTCTTGTTAGTAATACCCCCACTAGGACAGCGTTGTTACTGCGCTCTCTCTGCAACCAAAGATTAAACAGTGCACTCAACAAATCTCATAGATGAAAAACAAATCTTTTTACGCTTTGTGGGTTTTGTTGGCTGTTCAGCCATACTTTTGTATTTTGCATTTTAAATTTTTTTCTGTCCCACTCATTCTTTGAGATCCAATGTTTTGCTTCTTGTTGTTAGATATGTCATTTTAAGCCTACAAAAATGCATTTTCATCACTTTTATGTCATGAAGTTTCCATTTTTAGGACGGACAAGGTTAAAAAAAATTTTCGTCCCAACAAGCAAATTTCTGTCCTGGGACGGAGGAACGGGTTCTGGAGACAACCCTGATTTTGCATGATATTCCAAATATGAAATCAAGGATTAGACAAATCCTACTTAAGTCGCAGTGAGAGCGCAGCACGATCCCCGTCCAGTAGAATGGGGGCCTAAGTCTTTTCTGCAGGCAACACTCTGCATTCCTCATCACAGTCTCGTTGTTACCTGGTGGATGGTACGGCTGCCTGGGAAATGGAGATTGTACTCGATCCCCTTGTCTACATCTACCACATTAAGTTTGAACTCTAGGAGCATCCTTTCAAGAGTAATGCTGCAAGAAGGGTACATGTAAATATAACAAGTGATTCATAAGCATGTGAATAACTGCATGGTGGATTATCAAATAGTAAAACTCTTGGAAACCTAAATAGCATAGAGTCCATTCCAAGTCACCGCGAGGGTTGTTATTGTCATAATTTAGAACTATTTTCAAGTTATTGTTATTATTTGTGTAAGAGATTTGATACTTTTGAAATATTTTGCATGTGATTTCAACATTCTAAATATTTCTTACGTTTTCTAAAACTTTAGAAATATTCATGATGTAGAATATGATATTTACAATGGTTTCTAAATAATGGTAACAGCATTCTACCATTATTTACAATTTTTTACAATTTCTTACCATTTTCTACCATTATTTGTAAAATCTCTATAAATAGGTCAGAGGGCTGGGAAGAAAGCAATTCACACATCCTTGCGAAGTTTAGGGAAGAATGCTTTGCACAAAGGACCCAACAGTGTCCTGCAGTGAAGTCTAAAGATGTACAAAGGCAGACAGAAGGGCCAGATTAGCACCTACTTTTATGGGGGCAATCACCATTCTACCATTGTTAACCATTTTCTACCATTTCTTGTTAATATTTCTAAAAGTTAAATAATCACATAGATGTTTAGAAATTATTACAAATAAAGAGGTTTTTGTGCAGTTACTTTCAAAATATTTTTAAATTATCTAATTAAATTCAAATAAATTCATATTTTTGTATTTGATCTTTTAGAAAAATTTAGAACTATTGTCAGTCAGATATTCTTTTATTAAAAATTTTTCAAAATGATTACAAATATTATTATAAAACCCTCGCGGTGACTCGGAATGGACTCTATCGAAGCTGTAGTTTCCAAACTTTTCAACTACAGTGCTGATTAGGAAAACTTGAATTCCTGGACCTGCATACAGATAGAGATTTTCCCAAAAAGTTAAGCAATAGATTAAGTCCATTTGCATTTAAGTTTATGCCTATCTACAACAAAGAACATTCCATCAAAATAGATATAAAACATTTTGAAACATCCTTGTCCAAACCAGTTCACCAACAGCTACTTCAAGCCAGTGAATATGTTACCTCCTTGCCTGACATACCTACTGACCAGTCAACACTCGAGACAGATAACAATCTGACACAGTACATATATTATATCATGCATGGAAAACATAGCAATGGATGCTCCTCAACTTACCTTTCTCCATCCACTTCTTGTGACCCTGACCCTGAAGCCACGGGGAGGTCAGGGGTCAACAGAAAGAGCCGGTTCTCTCTTGGAAGATTCAAACTAGACAGGACAGCCTAAGACATGAGAAAAATCAACACTTTCAATGTGGTAATTATTTCTAATTCGTAAGCACATCAGAATATGTTACAGACAAAAATGAAAACACATACTTGGTTAAAACTGCTACTGTTTAATGCAACACTCTTGCACACAATTCTACAACCCCCCTAACCTGATATGGTTCGGCCCAGCCTGTATGATGGGGAAAACTATCTCCCAGAGTTAACCTCATTGGATAATAAGGCTAATCTAATTAGACTCCTCCCTGTCTGGAGCAATTGCGACTTAGCCTTTTAGAACAGCTGATATTTGGAGTGCTAACTGGCCTCTCAACAATCACTTAGCTCAAATGAATCAAGGACCTCCTTGAATGAATCTAGCAGGGATCCAGGATTGAATTACAAGCACACACAAAGAGCCTCTTTGTCTTTGCAAACGAACAAGCTGTGAGAGAGACAGTTTAACAAAGCCGAGATGTGGTCTGCTTGAGTTAGTGACTGCTTGGACTGGGAAAAGGTTTCAAACAGGCAATGGACTAAATAATTAGGAGATTTGCCTACAAGCAACAAATTTGTCTGACTGTAAAAGGGTGTATCAAAACTGATTAGGGGCTGCAGAGTCACTTTGCAGTACTGACAAAATCGCAGGAAGCTAACAATAGACCGGTACCTAGCCTGGTATATAAAACTATCATAGAGAAGACGAAAAAGACTTAGCAGATAGTATGATAGGTTTAGATACCAGGCTATATACATGTAGCTAGGATATTGTAATTCACTTTATCTTTACAGTAGCAAAATGTCACGGTGTAAGGAAAATTGCAATTTTCACTGAACTTTAAAAGAATAACAACAGTTTTTTCACCGTGATGATAAGTTCATGGTAAAGAGGTGATCGTGAAAACAGTGAAACATTAAGTAACAGTGAAAGACACAAGAATTACAGTAAAGAGAATCCACTGAAGAAACAAGACTTATATTTCTGTCCATCAAACTATACTCACATCATCAGGTTCCTCCTGGCTGAACCCTCGCAGGTGTTGCTGGTCTGTGGGAATCCCCAGTTCTGCTTGTAAAACCTCCTTAATATTACCTGAGGGGGGATACAGACAGATGGGGGAGGGGGTGTCAGAACAACCATCATTCTACAGATATCGAATGAACGTTTGAACTGTAAACGAAGACTCCAGTGTCCTTCCTGTCAAGGATTTTCTGCCCTGATGCCTGAAGCTACAAGGAAACCCAATGAAGCATCAGAGGCCTTGAGCCTTTTACTGCAATACTAATAGACCCAGGGCCATACATGTATCTCTGCTACAAGGGCCAATGTGATAGATTTTCTTTGTATGGCACAGCTGTGTTTACATGTTAGCCTGTACAGAATAAATATTCTCTCTAACACTCAAATGAGTTTTTCTTCAATTTATTCAAGGTCTAGTTGTAAAATAATTCAAAATTGTCCAATGATATAAATACATATGTCTTCTGTTCATTAACAAGTTCACTTCTTATTCAAGTTTCTTGCATGTTTCGCTCCTTGTATCAAGATACTGCTGTTGAACTTGATAAAAGAATGTCCTTATTCGACAAAACTTTTTTTCCGTATAATAATTGTCCTGCCACAGCACATGAAAAAATTCAGTAAAAACAAAACAGTGCATGAGTATGAATACATCTCCGCACATTTTGATCATAAAGGTCCCTTTGTGTTCCTCTCCAATGTATATTGACAGGACTGTTACACAATATCACAAGCACCTGGCTGCCTGTCTTAAAAACTAATTATAAAGACAACTCAATTATTCCTTGGAATATTCTCTTGTCAGGGGCGAGCCCTTGTTTGAACCCTTGGCCTGGAGTACTTCCAAGTGATTATAAGATCAGTTCCTTCAAGTCAAACGTATCTTGTTCTTATTTCGTACCCTTCTAAGTGTCAGTGCTAGCCTTAGGGGGTTCACACGCTGTGTAATGACGTCATGCTACGAGAACAAGGCATAATCACAGGTGGGATCTCATTGGCTTGGACAGACAATACCAGTTCTCAATGACATCCTTTGATGTGTGGGACTCCTTTTATGTGGAAGCACGAAGTATAAGAGCCTCTTAAAAACAAGTCGACTGGAAAGTCAACATGGCTTTCTCAAATCATCATGCGGTTTCTTTGAAATACATGTAGTTTGTGATCATCTTCAATAGGTTTGTGAAAATGTTGGGGTGAAATGCTAGCTCGTATTACACTCACTAAAAGCTTTAAATACCTGCACAAAAGCTTTAAATACCTGCACCTGAATAAAGACTGCAGAACTAACTTCATGCTGCTTGATCCTTTTATGCAGACTTTGAAACAAAATCAAAGGCCTTTGGACTTGAGCATGTAAACATGGCCAATGGTATATACCACTAGCAATGAGAACATGCATGTACATTGCATATTCAACACAGGAAGCCTTTCTTTGTTTCTGTTAAAAAACTGACTAAAGAAATGTTCAAAAAAAAGATCTAAATAAAACAAACAAATAAATAAACAAACAAACAGAGATGATGGAAAATCATCCTGCCGTAATCATCCAACCCACCTACAGTACTGGTATCGTCTAGCATGACGTCCACTGTTCTTTCCCTGTACTCCACTTTGAACTCTAACATGCGGGGTGTCGGCCGCATCATGGGGCCTGCCATCACTGGTTCCCATGGCGACCCTAACGTGGACGTCCCCGCCATTGCTTGTAGTTGTTGTCCAACTACTGATAAGTCAGGACTGGAGAACACGTGAACGAAAATATCAATTGTTAAAACTTGTGACAGGTTATTGTTACTAAACTTGAATCTACAAGAATGTTGCAGTATAACCTGAGTGTCATCCTAGTTAGTTCCAGGGCACCCATACAGTGAATGGGAGAGTATGGGAGCCCCGGAACTAACTAGAATGACACTCAGGCTAGTTGCAGTGTCCCTATTCTGCAAAAACGTCTTTGTGTCTAAGACTTTTTTTGGGCTTGTGTCAGAAATACAGGACCAGAAAAAGCATAGTATTACTCCATAGGACAATACAGTACAGCATGAGTGTATAGACTATAAAAGACCAGAAGTACACATCCTCCTGTTGTGATAGGAAAGATGTTGGAGGAAAGGGTGGGTTTGTATCCTTCCCATTACAACTTCCCAAATCTAGTGATTACCAGTCTAAACTTTCAACCTTCTTAGAATTCTTCATACAAACATAGCTTTATATTATTTCACACATGAAAGATGGAGTTTCAAAACAATGGAGACTGTGTCCGACATCATTGCCACTTCTAAGATACTGTAAATGCAGAAATGTTTGTGGTGATTTATGTTTGCAGTTTTCGCGGTGAACTCTTAACCACGAACTTAAATTAAAACCACAGCAAAAATCCGTTCCATTGTGTGACTGTAGCGTTACTCTTGGTTCAAACGCAAACTCAAAAGCACTGCGAACACTCCATTTTCTCCTACCGCGAAATTAAATCCCCACAAACATTTCTGCATTTACAGTAGTGTGTGGATGGAAATGCGTTACTCTTGGTTCAAATGCGAACTCAAAAGTACTGCGAACACTCCATTTTATCCCTACCGCCAAATTAAGTCCCCACTTATTTTTTTGCATTCACAGTACTGAGTAGTGTGTGGATGGAAATGCGGACATTCTTTTACACAGAAAAGAAAGATCATAAGCGTGACTTTGTGTTAGATGTATCTCACCTTTCTACTAGAGGCGGGGGAACCTCGGGAACGCTGGGGGCCTGTTGCATGGGTTCTTCTGGGAGGACTCCATTGATAGCAGCCTGGTTTGAAGACACAGGAAAACAAAACAACACATGTGGATCTAAGCATCAAAGTACCATTTGCATCAGTTTGTACCTTAAGTTCACAATTATTGTCATTCATCATAAACGTTCTACAATGTAGTCTCTGTCTGTGTTCTAAAATCTCTCGCTGTAAGGGTTTAATTGGGTCAGTCAGTTGGGTGGGCTGCTACCAGGAGCGAAATTTAGTCATTAGTGCTGCAAGAAAGACAACAAGTCTACATGTCTTGCTCCATATGAAAAAAATATTTTTGCCATTTCCTTTTTATTCATTTTGTTTGCGGTACTTGGTAACTCTTACAGTTACTTGTAGTACGTACCATTCATTTGCCAACATAAAGAAAATATTGAAAACAGCATTTTTGTGTGGGTGGGTGGCATTGTGACTGGAACTTCCCCCCTTTATCGAACGGGTTTAGTAAAGGGTAGCAAAGATGATAGGCGCCGTTCCGGTTTCCGCATATTCGTCCGACCGCACATCCGTTCCTACTAACGCAATCAACACGTTTTTCCGGACAGTTTCCCAGTACGCTAGCAGAAGTTCTCGCCAAATCAAAGGCTTTTACCGCAAAGTGCGGTATCTCAAAAATATCCGCAAGAATAAACATCTGTTAGCATATTTCCATCATACGCTTTTCCGATAGCGTATCCTGAAGGGAATTTCGCACTGAGCGCACAGACGCTATGGAAGGTGATGTAATGGCGTTGAATTCCATTGGCACGACGCCATGCTCCGCACGGAATAAAACTCTGACAAGGCCCTGCCCTAACCGTGGGAACATCCTTTTAACAATACCACAATATCCTGTTCATTCTACTGCATATGAATTATTGCAGTCTGACCACATATAAAATTTTCAAGACGAAAGGCTCTTGCTATCTACAACAATTCTTGATGAAAAGAAAAAAGAAAATCTGATCAACTAATTTGCCATATTCAAATAGTTGTATAAAGCAGAAATGTGCCAATCCTTTGGCTACTTCCTCTTCACGGCTAAGAGAACCGAAAACAAGACGACCCTTTACCAAATATGGCTTGCGGTGGCGACTATCCAGCGCGACAAGCATATCGAATTTGACAAAACGGCACATGCCTGGCGATAACAAAACTTTGAAAACAAAAATAAGCCTGTTCCGCTTCCACCGCCACAGCCTGATGCAATTCACATTAAGAATTTTTGAACCTTCAAATATCATACCTCGAAGTCAAAAAAATTAATATTTTCTGTATACAATAAACATTTAGTAATGAAGAAGTAAAAGTAGTAAAGTCGTCACTACAAAACCTTCATACTTACCACAAGATTCCAGTCATTCTGTTCCAGTAATGTGATCGCTTCGTCTATGTTCTCTATCCCTGTACAAGCCTGGAAACAAAGTGTAAATATGATATATCAGTTAGTGTATAATGTAATATTCAACAAAATTAGCCATATTCTGAAATAAAATAAAACCTGACAAAGGCTTTGCATTCTACTCCTATGTGAAGGTGTGTATTCCTTTTGAGATGGGTTGAATAAAATACATCAATTTTTATCCGTTTCCAAAAAAAGGAGAAAAGTTTGTGATCATACGGCAAATCGTACAAAGCAGCTGCAAAATGAGCGAGTACATGCCGTAAATTGCAAAAATATCCGAAAACAGATACTGTACTTATGTTCTAGAATGGAAAAATGTGCACTATTGACAGGATGATCCTGTCAGCAGTGGAAAAATGTGCACTATTGACAGGATGATCCTGTCAACAGCGGAAAATTCACTGTTGACAGGATCGTTCTGTCAATAATAGTACACATTTTCCACTACTGACAGGGTCATCCTGTCAACAGTACAAATTTTCAAATGATGACAGGATCATCCTGTCAATAGTGTAAATTTGTCTACTGCTGACAGGATCATCCTGTCAATAGTGCAAATTTGTCTACTGCTGACAGGATCATCCTGTCAATAGTGCAAATTTTCCACTGCTGACAGGATCATCCTGTCAATAGTGCACATTTTTCAACTGCTGACAGGATCATCATGTCCCCTTTGCAAGTACCTGCACTAGACAAATCTCACCTGCACTTCTCATTTTCTTTCCCTTTTAGTTAATCCAAAACAATGCATTCACAATATTTCTAGTGCTATCGTTTGTAATGTTCTCTGTTGTATTCTAGGATGCGATGATGAAAAATGTAAGTTCACAGTTTCTCAGAAGTTACTAAATGAGAAAGTACCAGTAATGTAAACTGATATAACCTTGCCGGGACTTAATTTTGTAGTAGATTGGGAAGCAGGTGTTCACAGTGAATCACATGTTTTTAGTTGGTGGCAGAAACAACATTGGTATCAAAATGCCAGATAGGGTACATGTTTGTGGTGTGATAAGTTTGCAGTAAGAGTACTGCAGTAACCACAAATGTAAAACCACCACAGAAATTTCATGATTTACATTATCACCTATGCGATACCATTCAATAACATTGTTCTTTTGTCCATATCCCATTAGGGACTGTATTTTTCCTTTTCAGGAAATCTCTGAATATGAGATACAACAGCACTGAACCCAAACCATGGCCAAACAACCTATGCACACAGTATACAACACCAGTTAAGGAAAAAGTCATGTAAGGCTTTCTCTGCAACAATAACCAATGTCAAATGCCAGTGCACTGAGCAGAGTGCACTACTTGATATTTGCTGAACTGTGATTGGTTAAGCCACCTAGGGCACTTTGCACCTGGCCTATAAAACCCAGAACACACTGTGCTTGCACTCATTTGAGCTCTGATCCTTGAAAAAGCCACACACAAGGTGAAACTAGTTGGTGTGGGCTCAAATGAAGTTCTCAACGGGAACTAGGCAGCAACAATGTCTTTTCTGAAGATATGACATGAGTGTGAACGATTGGCTTGAGGTTGTCCACTACTATTTCAGTATTTGCCAAATAACCAATGTCAAAGACACATAATTAGAGACCACCCTAAGAATCACAGGGAATGTTGTCATGCATCAGGTATGCCAATTGCTGAAAAATGAGCATAATCACAGGCTTACGTTTGGACCCAAATAACATCATACGCAACGACAATTCATACTCAGCTTCTGTATAAGCCGTAATTCATAATGACACCTATTTCCAACAATCTTTTCACTATGCTAATCTATAAAGGACATTTGGTAAGATGAAGTGGGTACATGACAAATCGCACACAATACATTCCATGTCGCTCATCCCTTAAATGGCCAGCAATTTGAAGATAAGCAGCTTTTGAGACAGCTTACTCTGAACAAATACCTTTCACATGACTCTAATTAGGATATAACAACATTGTCATTGCTTTCACGCTGTAGAAATCTACATTGTCCATTGTCATTGAGGTTAGTGGTCCCATTTAATTGATAACTTTACCATCTTCTTGATAGATGTTGAAATTGTACAAATATGGAATTCCACATGATTCTACTACTGCCTCAGCCAACTGTGTGAAAGTAGCACTTGAATTAGATTTGAATTGACTTGAATCTGTTAATCCAGGGTAAGGGATGAAATGGACAAAACCTACAAATACGCATACTTGGAATTGTGGAGTTGGTGGGAATGTGTGTCATGTCCTGTGTCTATGTTAGATGTCAGGACATCGGAATGTCTCCCTTGTTGCTGTAACAGTGGCAGGAATCTCGGAGGTTATCGGGCTAGAGGGATTTGGACATGTCGTGCTGTCATACCATCTAATGACTCATTCAACTTTACATCTGCATTTCACACTGTGTGAGTATGGAACTTACACGTACTGTTTTGTAAGTTTGCAATCTAACTTTGCAAGAGAAATATGCTGTACTGTGTAGTAATAAACTTATGTTTTTGTCCCAAAGACTCATTTTTACTTGTAGAGCTGTTCAATACACTTGATTAAAGGTTGCTAGTCTTTTGATGTATTTGCCACTGTACATCAGATTTTAATTCAAACTGTCTCTTCTGTGTCTTTCAAGTTTCAATGAAGTGCAACCAAGAAGGTTAAACCTCCTTGGTGCAACAAAATGGAAAGTGTGATACATGTATTGACAAAAGAACAATTTCTTTCTTAGTTTCTTCATTCAGTATTTCCAATACATATGTTTCATTCATAGGAATAGATTTTGTTTGATTTCTATGGCATACATGTGATGTAATCTGCTTTGCTTGAAGGTTTTATGAGAATGAGATAAACTGTCTCTTGATACCTTATGCTGAAGTAATGAATCTAGAACCAATGAAGTTTACAAAGATGTATATTCCAACGTTTACAAACCCAGTAATTCCCAAGTGAATCCAAATAAAAGGCCTGTTTGTCATCTCAGAAAATATGTAGCATATATAACGATTAATCATCATTATGTAATCAGCTGTTTTTCCAACCCTTAAAATAACATCTCCTTTTACTTAGCGATGTGAACTTTAAATTAAGACAGAGATTTAAAGATTTCCTGCCCCCTTTCTTTAGTGAGCCTACTTCAGATAAAGATACATGCACTAGTAGTAATATTTCTCCGGGGTATCTTTGAATATATACGATGGGAAAGTTACTGTAAGTTGGAGACCAATCGCACATGCATATTTTTGTCGGGTAAGGGGAAAACCCTGTATAGGTACCCGTACCCGTATAGGTCCCCGTATAGGTATACCGGTATACCCCATTTGGGGCCCCAACAAGCCAGGAAACACGCTATGACGGCCGCCATATGGGGCACCCAGAACGGCTTTTTTTTTACGGTCTCCACATTGATATGATAAGACACCGTGAAACAGTTGACTATACTCGGTCAGAAAATAGCTGAACAATCATATTTTATGATCTTTTGATTTCTATGAAGGACGGAGTTTTGGAATATACGGAATTTGCGAAGTTCGTACGGAGCTCCTGTCAGAACGTGCGAGCACCGATCTCGGAGACCTTTCAACTGAACCCGTTCTGAAAAGGTTTAATACGGAAAACCTACAGGAAACACCTCACGCTAAAGACAGAGACCGAGCACGGCATATTCAGACAAATCACGCCGAATGGCCGTAATGTTTGTGTCGCAATATATAAAGTGGTCATTTCGGCGCGTAACATGCATCGAGAACCGGGCGTTTTCTGTAGGTTTTACGCAGGTTTACTGGCAGCTCCAGCCAAACAGATCATGAGTATTGCATCTGAAGATAATGAAATGCGGAAAGGTTGATAGTTTGAGTGTTTTTTTCTATTTCTTTTCAGAACAGGTTTAGTTAAAAGGTCTCCGAGATTGGTGCTCGCACGTTCTGACAGGAGCTCCGTACGAACGTCGCATATTCCAAAACTCTGTCCTTCATAGAAATCAAAAGATCGTACAATATGATGGTTCAGCTATTTTCTGACCGAGTATAGTCAACTGTTTCACGGTGTCTTATATCAATGTGGAGACCGTAAAAAAAAGCCGTTCTGGGTGCCCCATATGGCGGCCGTCATAGCGTGTTTCCTGGCTTGTCGGGGCCCCAAATGGGGTATACCGGTATACCTATACAGGTATACGGGTACGGGTACCTATACAGGGTTTTCCCCTTACCCATTTTTGTCTGGCACGGAAGATTGGAAAAGCGTGTTTGCGAACTCTTTGCACGGACTATACGACTGTTTAGCGATACTGAATCGTTTCCAGACATCAAAAGGAAAACGAATGGCTACGAGATCGTTCAATATGCAGTCAGGACAAGTCTGGGGTCTTGTAGACGTCATGCATGCATGTTGTCTGCGGACTGCGACTGAATGACAAAGACATGGCTTCCAGTGCCTTCTTCTTCAACCAAGAAAAAAACACGTCATCGCCCAAAATCCAGAGGGAACGAGTTCATATCATGATTATGAATCGATTTCTTATTTTGTTGACAGCCGATGACGTTAAAATGGTACACACATGACGCTGTTTTTGCTTCAAATTTGACCAAAAAGTACCTGAAAATCGGCCAGAATCATCTCCCTGTCCGCCGCCATTGTTGTTTATGATGCAAGTGAACATACCACAGACTATGTGGGGAAAATAAATAAAATATATAACTATTCCAGTAAAGTAACGAATCTTATAAGAACAGTATGCTGTAATGACATGAAAGAAACATATTCTAAAATACTCTCTAATGACTTTGATACGAAACTGTATGGCGAAATATTGATATCAAAATACAAAGAGAAAAATATCACCCCTTTTCGGGGCGTTCCATTGTAGTTTAGCGTTACGCATGTACAAAATACGTGCGAGATATGCGTGTTTTACGACAGCTATATTTTACGACTGTCCCATGTTATCTACCTCGTTTTACGGCATGTATAGCGTCGTCTATTTTTAGAAGGTACGCGATGACGTTATCTGTTGCTGTTCACCTGCGCCGTGGGCACGCTTGCTTATAGATGGAGCTTTTTTCTGCCCTAATGGTCATTTGATCGCTTTGAATGGCTTTATGATCCGCGCCCAAAAAGCTGTACGGATAAGACAAGTTGCGATATTACCGGGGCAACTCTCCTTTGGCAGCACGGCTGAAATTTTGTACGGGAAGGCGGGAACGGGATACATCCGAGACCGCCCCACGCGGACCGGGGTCTCGGCCAATCCGGCACCCGACAGCGGGACGTGCCCGGGTCTGCCCGCTCCATTTGAATACCATGGACGGAGGAGGCGACACGTATTTAAAGGGACACGCAGGTGACTTCAGGCGTCGACGTTCAGCTTGGCTACGGGAAGGTCGCGCTACCAACAAACGTCGCTTTCTGCGGGATAGACTTTCGGGGCTGCCGGGGAAAGACTGGTGTCAGCTAGTCCCGACCACAGACGATATCCAGGTAGAGATAATTGCGTTCCCTCTACTAGACATCTAAGGCGCCAGGCTACACATAGGACAGTCGTCCAGTGGCCAGAGGACACTTAACGTACTTTCCATGTAGCGTACATTAAGCAATTATAAGAGAAGCCGACCGGATTGACAAGAAATACGATCAGAAGCAAGGCACAGACAGAGCACATTACTACAGATGTCAGAACACGTCTGAGAAGGATACAACTCACAGCGGGTGGAGACAGTTCAGCCTTGTCAACACCTTATTATCTGTGTCAACTCTACTGAACAACTTTATAGCGCCCTGGGAATCGAACTCATAACCTTCAGCAAAACATAAAAGCACCAGAAGAGTCCTTCACCGACCGCAGAACACCGGTAGTCAAATTATGGCGCCAACCCGAGAGTACTACTACTAGAGTCATAGAACCAGTCTGATGACATGTTTCGGTGACCCCTGTCAAGCACATTCAAGAACATCGATACGGTATTGAGAGACGTCGTACTCTTTTATCTTTACAAACTATTTGATTGAGCTGGTATTTTGGCAGAATCGGAGCTGTGCGGGTACAAGGTAGGCAGCGGAGACGAAAGTTCAGACGGTGCCCTGTGCGGGTACTGCGAGGTCGCGGAGCTGCAGGTCAAGCTGGGGGCAATTATCTGTTGCATTGACTGTGTCAGCTCTCCCGCTGCGAGCCTCGCCATACAGGTGGACGCCAGCCATCGGGCTCACAGTTTCAAAACCTGACGGCAAAACCGCCGGCCAGTTTTCGTCAGGATCGAAATATTGTCGCGTTGTCAAGGAAACGGGCTGTTATCGTGCGATAACGTCTTCAGAGACTCCGAACTGATAGGACAACGCGGTAAGAAGACACAGAACTTTCGCACCAAAGGTAAACAAGAGGATATTTTAGTGTACGCTTTCACCGAGCGGAGAAGTCAAATATGAATGGAAGACGTCAATAGACTTACAAGTCTGCACGTTGTTTGATGACGTAATGTTTTTATGGGCATGACAAACACTTTAAGAAGTAACGTGCCGTAAGTGACAAGCGAGAAGCTCACAAATCGTCTCGTAGTAAAGCGTACTGTTTAGAAGGTGACGCTACAAAAAAGGAACGACTCGAGTGCACCCCATCCAATCGCGGGGAGGGGGAAGTAGCGGAAGTCCACACGTGACTGTATTTTTGTGAGAAGCATTGTCACTCGGACGACAGGCAAGACGCCGGGTGTAGGAGAAAGGCGAGAGGACCCCGTGAGAGGTACGGGGTCTCCTCGACGGGGGATGGCTCACAACGGGGCCGCCGGAGAAGCTGGGACCAGTTCTCCTGAAGGAGCAGCCGGTGGCCAAGCGGTACAAGCGCCGGCGGCCGGCTTCCATGCCATCAACGACGGCAACGACCTGACAACCGCCGCGGCCAGAGGCGACCTGGACGAAGTACGGCGACTCTTAGAAGTAGGAGTCGACGTCAACGCTCAAAACCAGCACGGGATGACTGCGATACAGGTAGGTCTTACTTTTTTTCCTACTAATACACTTTTTAAAGATCCTGAATGCTGAGGCTGGACGTTATGTGGATCGTGGCGTGATTTAGAGCAGACGCGTCGGCAGAACTTGGCAGGGGTTGGGACGCCATGCTACAGAACGCGACGCGCGTGTCGGGCAGCAGGAATCATAACTCACCCGGCCTTTGGTTTACACTTCAACCCGCGTCAGACTAACGCAGCCCACAAGGCCGGGGAGCTATCTGTTAAACAACACGTCCCGCTAACGCCTGTTGTGCACCACCGCGAAATATCACGGCGTAAATATTCAAACTGCCAGTTAGTACAACTGTCACTCACTGGCACATAAGAACGGTTACATGTAACATAGATTACCGAATGAATGAATGGTAAGGACAACGGTGACACGGCGTTATGTCATAAATATTTCAAATTTTCTGATGTATTTATCTAACGAAAAAGGATGGTAACTGTGATGTAAACAAATATATTTAGAATGGTGGATGCTTTTGATATCGTAGAACCCGTTCGCTGTGCGATTCGACTCTTGTCAATGGATGTCTCATGGCAATGGTAGAACGGTTCACTTCTGTTGTAATCATTCTTCAACAGATCTTTTTGATGTCTTTTGACAGTCAGTTCATTCATCACAACTGCTGTGTACCGACTATTGAAGCTGAAATCACGAGGCAAACTCGCGCGCATACTAAATCTGACGACACAAAAACTGTTATACAGGTTATGTATGTATGTGGCAATGTGTGTTACGAGTACTACGGTGCATGTAACGGTTGTAACCAATGTCTGTGGGGTGTTTTCGTCTGTTTTCAATCAATAATAGCAGTTCGCGAGTTGTTGCCTGAAAAACGTCATCTGTTTTGACCCAAAAAATGGCGGCACTGAGCTTGGAGTGGTTACTTCTGTAGTCTCGAGTTGAAACCGTTTGGTCAGCCACTTGCGATTCAGTTTTTGTGCCATACGTCTCAAAAATCTCGAAGACATGACTCTTAAATTGGCACAACGGCCTCCTTAAACGTGTTTTGTTAGATAAAAACATTAATGTTGTCATCTAAGCAACCGATGGATTTGTATTTGTAAGCCGCATGTGTTTCCATTGAAACCACTGTACATATGTGTTTATACAGGTGTTCTGCTGCAGTAAAGAATTGTATATCCGTCTGCGATATTTGTAGAAATTCGGTAAACCGTTTTTCTCGACTAAGCGGTGGCGTACCTAGCGAACACGCTGTCCTATTTTTCTGTGGAAACAATTTCGCCCAGTTGGCTCGGGCCCAGCGTCCCCTGCCGCTGGCATGGCGCCAAGAAATGATTCAGACCGATCGAACGATGCGTACGTACCGCGTCCCTTAGAACCGCCATGGACGCACCGCAATGTAAATAACGCCTCACCGCCTATCTCTATATCCTATTGATACATCCGTCTGTAATATCGACTTTTCTGACGTACAAAAAGCGACGGCGTCTCCCTCTGTCACAATCCGTAGCACACACGCGGCGTGCCCTGCTCGACAATTAAGGTTACGCTGGTTATTAGAGAAGTGACCCCCGTATTTTTTCGCGGTTTGTGTTCGTTATTGTTATCCATGTCAACAAACCACACAGACACGTGATACGGCCGATTATTTAATACGACGGTCGAATGCGGCAACCGTGGAGTATTAACAACTACGCCGTGTCAACAATTGTGCTTAGAACATAAGACGAGCATGACATATGTATTTGTCAATGCTGAAACTAGTCTCTGAAACCCAATTCGATAAGAAAGGAATTTTAGAAACCACCAGCTTTCCTTCTTGTTAAAACCAGCACTTTATTCGTTGCCCAGTCGTTGGTGCTTTCAAGGTCACTCTTAGCAAAAAAACGTGTCCTTCAATTATCAACTTGGAGAGAGTCGTTATTTTTTAAAGCTGTGTCATGACAAACAGTGTTACGATTGACTATTGCCTGTCTCGTACCTATAGACCATAAACAGTGTTTGGTATTGCTATGTACAGGGCACCCGGTGAACGTTTCTAGCTTCGTGGCTGGTTGCCGCGTTCCTTGGCCAAGGGGAGTGTAGCCTACTCCTGCCATTGTACTCGAACAAACGGCAAATACAACGCAGGGGACCCACCGCTATATCTGCACTATTTACTGACTTAAACAACTGCTTAAAGACTGAATATGGCCCCTCGTAATCATTAACGTGAATCTAGTTGATTGACAGTTCAAAATGATGTGGTCTGACAACTGGTAGCCTGGCGTTAACAGTGTTTTCTGATCACTGTGTGTGTGTGTTTGTTTGTTGTACCCCGTAAGCTTGATTGAACGGGTGTTGGTATACGAATATTGATGTACATGTACTGCAGGAGAACCTAACAAACAATTGAGTGACGGTTGAAGTGCTCGACCTGTCGCCCAAACCATATCGCTGCCGATGTAACAGCTCCTCCAAAAGGCGTACATCATTCACTGACGTTTGAACTGTGTTAGACCTACCAGCGACGAAATACATAAATCTTACGTGACAGACCTTATGTTATGGGCTCTTCGTTGACAAAGAATGTCTAATGGATCGATCCTCTCATAGTTTATAAAGTTCATATTTTCGGTCTACCTCATAATGTTCCTCTGCTCTGTTGCAAGCAGTGTTTTTGTCAATTTCTCAAGTGTTTTCTGACAGATTTGAAAACAGTTTTAATAAGTTTTCGATGCATGCATCGCCCCCGAATTTCTAGGAAATGTGCCCTTCCAGAAAATGATCAAATATTGCTAATTCTATGCCAAAGGTAAACTTCGGATATACGGTAGTGTAGTATCGGTTTAAAGATAAGACGATCGTGGGACTGTTTCGATTTTAGCTGACAACACACCTTAGTGCACACTGCCCTGGGGGGATACTTCCAATCTGCCTCACTACCCCGCTGAAAAACTACATATACATGTATATACATACAGACATACAGAACTGAATTGTATTGGGAAAATGTTACTATAAATGTCTTATCAATGAAATGAAGATCCAACCATTATCACATGCGCTTTCTTAATGGCTTTTCAGAATACTGTATCTAGAGGTTTTTTTTCTAGACGCCGCTTGGTGGAAACAACACAAGGGGTCAAAAGGGAATTCAAACTGTACAAGTAATTTGTACTTATCTGTCGGTCCTTTCCATTGCTTGATTTTTAGCATGCCCGTTGAAGCTTGAAATCAACATCACAGAAGAAACTCTCCATAGTAAAATTCTCCATAGTCTCGTTGCTCTATTCCCAAGTCCTCATAAACTACAAAGTCGTCGTTTTGAATGTGCATATTGTGGGGTACTCATTCAAAATATCATATCTGGCATTATTGATTGGAAGTGACTATAGACAGGATGATCCTGTCAGCAGTAGAAAGATTTGCACTGCTGACAGGATCATCCTGTCAGCAGTGCAATTTCTTCAACTGCTTACAGGATCATCCTGTCAGCAGTGCAAAATTTTCTACTGCTGACAGGATCATCCTGCCAATAGCCTAAGGCACTCAATTTTCTAGTTCTTATCACCCGTACATTACTATTGTCTATAAAGCTAATTTAATGCTCCCTAGCTTTTGAAGAATATAATACAAAAACTGCCAATGTCCAAATATAATTTTCTATTGCCATTGTTGACGGTATGTTGACGTGGAAACCCAAGCAATATTAGAGCCCGAAAATCTGATTTTGAAAGTCAATTTATTTAGTCATTTTTATACATGATTAGTTCAAACAACACTATCACAATGTATAGCGACGTCCATGATGCAAAAATATGACTTCGTTGTAATGTGAGAACTCACTGAAAATCGTCGCCGGGGTTTTTGTAGGCTCGCGAAACTATTAAAAAGGGATCATCGTACAGCATGTTTTTGCACGGTTTTAGAATGCTCAAAGTATGAAGTTATTACACAAATGTGCTGGACAGTGTTAGTAGATGTCACTGCATTGTACAATAAAGATTTCAGCTTTTATTTTCATTTCCATTTTTGGGGTCCCTAATATTGATTTGGTTGCCTTTAAGATTAGGAACAACACAAACTCTCGTCCCCAGTATCTATCTGACCACTCCAACTCCTCCAAACTTTTCCCACAACCGAACCGGAAGTCGCGCCGACCCCGCCTTCCCCTCTCCTTCCGCGAAGCATGCCGGATGTTCCGTTCGGCAACAAACAGGTGTTCCGAGAAAAAAGAGAAGAGAACAGTTTTCTTTTGTCAGAAGTAGTCTTCTACTCCTTTACGCTAGACTGCTTTCCTTTTCATGATAAGAAATTAAAGAATACATTACACAAATGGCAAAAAGTACAACTTGAAAAAATTCCCAGTACAACTGTCATACTAGCAAATAACGCTCCGTTTGACTCAAATCAGTAACTTTTTGTGCGTCATTCAGTAAGTTAATAGGATGGTGTCTCTCTGCACTGTTTATGTACATTTTTCCCATGTGTATTGCTTGGCCTTAAGTTCTTTGTGCGATAAAGTGACGATATTTAACAAACAAGCCCTTGAAAATGACCTGTAACATATGTATACCAACAGTGTACTGTACTATAGAAATGTTAGTGCTATTTAGGGTAGACGTGAATGTATCCTTTTCTATGGCTAACCTAGTAACTTTGTCGTTTAGTGCTGAAATATGTTTATTATATTTTTTTTAAATTGCACAGAATGGGCTTTTTTTGTGTTCTTGTATCACTTATAGACTAAGTGATTGTACAGTCATGTAAGGTCTCTTATTCCCACACCTACATGTATGTTGTAACTACATGTAGCTGGAATGGAATCATGGATACACGTTGGTCTCACAAAATGTTCTGAAAGCTTGACTGCTAGAGTGTGTACGCTAAACTTTCAGCTTTGATATAACCTAAGATACTACTTGGAAATTCAACCATCAACCCATACGGTTGTTACTTTTGGCTCACTATCATAAATGAACTGTTGGGTAAAATGTTCTGAAAAGTATAAGCACCACGTCTTGTATATGCTAAACGAGCTTATAACCTAAAACTCGACTTGGAAATTTAACCGTTAACCCATGCGATTGTTGGTTTTGGCTCACTGTAGTAAATAAACAGTTAACATGAGTTCACAGCATGTATTCTTCCCTTGTTGCCAGATACCTGTGTATGTACTTCTTTCTTTTAGGAAGGAAATTGTTAGTTGGTAACTTTGAATTTGTTACAAGTAGAGTCCAGAAAAGCGTGTAGCCATGCAGAAAGTCGGCCGCCATTTTTACCTGCCGGTTGTCTACAAAACCTTACCACAATGAGTCGGTGCATGATTGAGTACCAGGAAAACGTTCTACATATAAATGTAGATGTATAGTACATTGTACACATGCATATGCCACAACAACCCGTACATTCTGCTATAGTGACAAGATGGACACATGTTATAGTATACTGTTCTTGTCTTACAACAAAGTACAGTCCAATTTTGCATTGCTGCAACGGAATTTTGTTATAAAAGCCAGGGATCTGCGTTGTTTTAACCAAAAATTACAGTTTCATTATTACACCAAATCTGGTTGTAAAAATGACTGTATTAACACTGTCATTAGTGCAGTTGATTGTAAGAAGACACTGTACCCACACAACCATAAGTGCAGTGTTGTATGTGGAGTAATTTTGTACGGTGTGAGTCTTTGAAAACCACACAAAATATAGTGCTCGTTTTCTTCAGTACAGATAAATCTACGCAATAGTATTCGTAGAAAATTTTGTTTCGTTTATTCTGAGATTATGTCAGCGAATTTTCCAATGCTTTGACATATCCAGACTTTGTTCAGTCTACTCTAACATACTTCTAACAATTTTCATTAGTTTTAAGTTATTTAGCATCGTTATCCCATAATGCATATATATCATACAGTACTACTTACATAAGATATAATCAAATATGTTGTTCACTAGTATGTCAAAAAATGTTATCGTATATGATCTGAATCGTTTTGAATGGGAACAAGACATAGGAATATACGCAGAGTCATAATTTCCTATGACATAATTGAAAATACATATCGATAAGACGAAGAAAGAATATCTTAGAGATTATCAATTGGCAAAACATTTGGCTAATTATAACACGCCCGATGTGACCACCAGTGACACTAAGGTTTAACTGTTGGATTTAATTAAGCTTGTGGTTGACGTTATTGGCCCAGCGCACATGTACGCTGTCAGCGCGCACTATATAGATCTAGCCTCCACCAGGCCTTCCTACGGGGGTATGGGTCGTAGAATTCGGCAAAAAAGGGAATAATTGGTCAGTAGAGTCAGTCCACGGTAAAGTTAATATTTTCCCCGCGCCTGCGAATGAAACCCTCTGGTGGCCAACCTTCCCTGGCAAATCCGGCGTGGTTAGTCTGGTAGAGGCTAATGTAGATCTGGTCTACTCACACTGGTCTGTTTCACCACGCAGCACATAGAGCCAAAACTCAACCACTCATTTAGAGGTCAAAATCGGTTGGTAATCAAGTCGTCTTTTAAAATGACTCAGTTTTGTGGCCAGCTTACTCAATTCATTACAGCAACTTTCGCTACATCCGTTACAAATCCGAGGTAGAAAAGTTCTTCTTGTTGTGTTCGTCTTAGTGTAAGAAGCATGGTTTACCGCATATCGTTGTCTGAGTAGGCGAAACATTACAATATGCGTGGATCGCATGAAAACAGTTGAAGAGCTGTACTGAACATCTTATGTTCCTAAATTTTAACTATATGCCACTACCTTATGCCACACAACTACGCTAGTAATATAGCAGGATCCTCTATGTTGGACAAACGCTTATATAGCAAACAAACAGTGATATCACGTTAGAGGTATAGTCCTTACGTATCATCCATAGATATGGATGTCATCGTACTAAGTAAAGCAGAAAAATAGGAAATATTTGAGCAGTTGGTCATCTCCAAGACATTAGCATGTGCACCTGCCAAAAACTATGCTATCTGCTAAAGGCCTTAGCCATGTTGGCAAATTGTGCAAACAACTAAGCGTTTATTTTATTATATGGCCCTGAAATGCATTTATAGTCCTTTCAGTAAGACATAAATATTGAGATATTGTACGGCTTGATTCGTCTTAGACGAAAACCGTTTGATGAATACCGCTGTGTTGTAGGAACAATAACGTGTATTGTGTAATACAATACTGTGTGACTGAATTATGTTTGAGTTAGATATCAAAATGAACATGGCAATCTAACACTTGATCTAGTTGCTACAGAATATTTCGAGGAGATGATGTTTACACAAGGGGCTAACATAAATATGGTGGCCAGTTTAGATAACAATACCCGAAGTGTAAGAACAAGTCTTGTGCTTTTACGCCAAATAACAGTTACTCAATCAACTGGGTATGATTTTAGAAACGGTCAGACGTTTCAAGTAGTATCCACTTCTTTTCGTTAGTGAATTTGACGAAAAGTAGTGGATGCTACTTGAAACGTTTGACCGTTTCCAAATTCTATTCAATTGCTTCAGTAACTGCTATTTGGCGTATCTTATTACCTGGATGCGTAACCTTCACCGACGTGTGGTACTTTTATATACGACTTTTATGTGCGGTGTGTGCTTTGTTGTAAAAACGCTGTTCCGGTTTTCATGATGTCGAACATTGCAGATTTATTCTATAGAGTTGAATGGTAGGTACTTGCATGACTGCCTGGCTGTGTGTATGTATGTGGTCTCGTAAGCGACCACAACCTAATGCTAACTCAAACAGGTGGTACAGTGTATATAGTAGGGTAACTACAAGGTATTCTACACATATCGATGCTATCTTCTTGCGCTTACCTTTGAGTCAATTTTACTTCATTTTGAAGCATTATATTATGCAAAAGTTTTGAGCTTTCTGACTTTGAATCTGGAGGTTGCCGGAAATGACTGAATCTTTCAACGTTTTTTCTGTGAATTTATTGTTGCTGTGTATATATAACTGTAATGTATACGTGTTTCGAAATGGCTTTGTTTTGCACCGATTTTCAGGATCAAGAATTATAGCACCAGCACGACATTTCCCAACTAGTCTAGACAGAACCGTTAGATGTAACGGTGCGTAGTAGATACAGTTTAGATTCAAATTTTCCCCCAAATCCTTATTCAGTTGCAGTGTCAAGTTTCTTTTGAGTTTGATTGTCAAAACAAACGATCGTCCTATGCATCATTTTACGGATGTTTTGTTCCAGTCGATTTATCTGTAGGAGATACTTTTCCTGAAACATTAGCAATCATACAACATTAGCATGCCGACAAATGGTTTACTAGTAACTACAAAGTTGGCGAGGCCCCAAAAGACGTTGGCGGTACAGACGTATTGAAGAACAAGGAAATATGTGTCCGTTATTCCGTAGCAAGAAAACAAATATAAAAAAAAAACAAGAAAACAAATATGAAAGATCTAAAAGCTTCGAAGTTAGAAGAAAAGACTTGTGATGAAAACATTGCAGGGAAAAAGTACGGGTAAATCGTCGTCGTGTGTACTCGTACGAGATTTGGAGTCTCAGTCGTGCGTTTAGCCCAATTTTCCGATATCGCTTCAACTAGTTTTTCATTGAACGTTCACATACTAAGTACGTTGTTGCCCCACTTGAAATTCATCTGTATGTATTTCTACGTGTCAGGCTCCTCTAATTCCAACCACTTCAAAAATCAAGAGTTTATAGTGGATCGCCCTATACCTATTGTATATTTTCGGAGTGTGAGCCACAAATGCATGGAGGCGTAAGGTTTGTTGCTATATCACCCGATGCTTCTCGACAACTCATTGGATTATTTTTTTCTTTGATCTGGATGTGATATTTCTATTGCCGTTTGCAGGTGATGAAGTTGGGACATCACTTCATCGCGAAGGAACTACTGGAGAACGGCGCCGACCCGAACGTTCGCGACGAGGAGACCGGTCTGTCGCCCGTCCACGACGCCGCGCGCGACGGCTGGGAAGAGTCGCTGAAGCTTCTGTTCGAGTACCACGCAATCTTGGACGTCAAGGACAAGGAAGACATGACGCCGGCACACCTTGCCGCTACGAAAGGTCACGTCAGAATTCTAGAATTCTTACGCGCCAAGAGTGCGGACCTGTGGGCTAAAAACAGGCGGGGACAGACGCCGCGAGACCTCGCGAGAATCCACGGGAAGACGGACGTGACCGCCTGGTTCCGAGGCAGCTTTCCGGAGCAGCATGCCGAGCAGCAAGGGCAATGACGTCACGGGACCGTTAGAACTCTTGTGAGTCTCTCATTTACATATTCTCCCAATTTCTCGTCAAACGAGGGAATCCTCACGGCCTCCTAGTCAAGTGTTAGTTGGACCTGACACCAAACGGTCTAACGTAAGGGAGGCCATGCCCTCCCCAATTACAAACACAAAATGTCCCTCACACCTCAACGGGTTTCAGTTGAACATTTAATAATCACATGTGATTGGAAATATCTCAAACAGTTGGTGATATCGTATATTTTGAATACTACGTTGAGCCACAAGGTTGGTGACCCTTCTGCAGACGACAGTTGCATTCAGCTTTATAGAACTGTATTTGGAAGAACTGACCAACATTTGTATTATCACTGTGCCACTCATAGTCATCCAACAGGGCATACTGATCGTTACCATTTGCACCAGAAAAAGATGATCTTATAACGTCGTACAAATTTGCCCTGTTTGTTCAACTGGCTGTCTTCTATGGTGCAGCATTTTACAAATTTGAAGAACGACTACGACAGAATTTAGACAACAAAGATAATCTAATAAGTAAGAGAAAATAACGACTGCTGCTTTCAATGATACTGCCAAACTAGCATACGAAATTATTGTACAATCGGAGACTAACACATCTTGACTGTAGTGACATACTGCACTGTCGATAAGCGAATGGCGCTGTTTAGTTTACATCTTATTTTCACAGACGTGATTGTTTTTTTCGTACTCCGCGTGTGCAGAAACAGGCTTTGAAACTCGACATTGAAGGGAAATGCGTCAGGAAAAAAAGTCGATAAGAGTTGAAAAACTTGGTCTGGAACGTTTTCCCTTCAAATCATTGGGTCCTAGAGACGGTATCGGAGTGGGGAGCTAGCGGTGGTTCTCGTTTGGTGTAGGTCAGCCAGTGTCGGGTTTCAGACCGACGCTACCCTCTTGTACGGAATCAGATAATAGACATCGAGTGGCCCGCTCTTGACTTGACGCCGGTGTCATATTTGAAGCTGTCACAGACAGCCTGAGAGGCACGGCAAGGGCACTTCTGGTCTCAATATGGATTAAGGGCCGTTGATTGCTTCTAGCAGTGCGAGATATGTCAACAATCTAATCAGTGTTGTCGCACAGGGCTAGACAAGAGTTCATTACTAGCACAGCTAATTCTTACCCACCCCTCCACAGTAGCACGCCTATCAGTGTGAGAAATCTGACTGAACGCTTACCAACAAGAGAAGCCACGCGCCTTATTTGGACATGAGTCTTGATTAGCGTTGTTTAAGACTGAACAAACGCGCAGTCACAAACAATAGGAAACAAGTTGTGTCGTGCGAGTCACAGGCAAACAAACCAGACGTAGTTGGGAACTAGCAGCTTGTTCAACGGGCCTGTAACAGACGGGAGAGTTGTATCAACAGAAGGGAACACGTTAGTGTAAGACGCTGAAGTGTTGTTTTGGGAAAGTCGGCCACATCTGTTACGAGGGCAGACAGGTAGGGGGCTGTGAGTGACAAGGGGGTGGGGAGGGTCGCGCGCCCGACACGTGTCCGGCCACTCACACCCGCTGGTAGCTGTAAACCGAGCCCGGCCGGCCAGAAGGACGCCTCGCCGTCCCACGCGTCCTGTGGGGCGCCCTGGCCGAAGCTCGTGGCTTCACCGTCTCATCCCCTTGCTGACGTTTCTTCGCTTTTTTAGAGGTTTGTCAGAGTCAAACTGTACGAAACCAGAGCCGCAAAAGAAGAGCCTTACCCCACGCCTGTAACGAAAGAGCAGGGGGGTCTTAACAGGTTCAAAGGACCGTAAAAAGGTCAATCATGTGGCGACAAAGTAAACTTTCTGAAGTCGAGTCGGCGTGGCGTGTGGCGGGCGTGTGTGCGGGTAGACTCGTGTCAGGTTACCGTACAGACTTCTCCCCAAACGTGTTTATCGGCAGGCCCGACCTTCCTGCCCTGTGTTTGTAAATCCTACCCCCCTCCTGGTCCACCACCTTTTTTGTCTGAATTAAGAACAGAAAAACAGAAGTCAAGAGGGCGGGGTGAGTGCGCTGCTCTGTCTGGACTTGTGTCGTGACGTCCCGAATATCTTGAATATCTTGAATACCCATTCACTGCCACCCTTTCATCAAATGAAAGTCTGCTTTCAAACAGCTTTCGCGATTGGCTCGAACACGAGCGTTGTTTACCCCCGCTCCAGTGACGTCGACCTTCCAAGCCCGTTTCTCGTGTTACACGCGGAAAGTACCAGTTTCCGCCTCACAGGTCAAGTTCACAGACATAGAGTGTCGCAAACGGGCAGTATCAGCCATGTCAACTACAAGGACTTCTAGTGTTTAAATATCCTTTTTGTTTGGCAGTTACTTAACGGACAAATTTTAAAAGGCGGTTGGACTGTGGCATTAGTCAAAGTCAGATCCTTAACGACAGTTTTGTTGTATAATGTATCACCTCTGCGGGCAGATCGTAGGTAATTTATAGAATTGTAGGTTTTAAGATACGACAGCTTACAGTCAAGGTTTACACTAGTTCTGAAAACTGTAGAAATTGTCACAATTTCTTGATAATTGTAGCCAAATAACTGTACAGAAAGGTCTTCTCAATTGACGAAAAGAAGTATTTTACAAACAAATTTCAATTCTACTGACAGTTTACTGAATTTGAGACGGTAATTTACAAGTAAGAGTAGCTCGGATACGGATATCGTATGGTACAGGAACCGGAACAATATTTTGCCTGCCGCCCACAAAGCATCGCGTATTAAGTTATCATCCGGCATTGAAAGGTTTCGGACCTCGAAAATCGAATTAGGCACGCTCTAATAAAACGACTGACACCATGAGTTATGGGACAGCCGTCTCGGTTTGAGGCAAAATGGCTGTTCTATGGGCCTTAATTGAAAGTTGATGGACTACAAAGTGCGAGGTGGGACGCCGTATTTGTTTATGTAGTCTCTTCACAATTACGGACGTGTTCTACAGGGGCATTTATATTCGTCACGGTCGGCTCTACCGACATGGCCCTGGGCTTTTAGACTTCTTTGGCGGGAAGCTAGAAAGTTCCTATTTTTCTTGATCTGTAAACTTTAAAACTTATCAAAGTCTGAAGAAATCATGATGATATAATGTTGGTTACTAGCTACATGACTGGTCAACGAGAATTGAAAAGCTGCAAAATTGTAGGAACAGTAACCAGATTTTAGTACGTTTATAAAACCTCTCTGCATAAAGTGAAACATTGTATTGTTTGACCAAGGACATTATCTAATGTCCTTCGGTTGACAAAGGGTTTTTATGTCAGACTAATTAAGTGGAAAACGGAATTACTACCGTATCCAATTGTTTCGTCTTCGTCATGGTGACTCACGAAGCCTGGTTTGCAGGTGCCCTCAGTCAAACCGCCGCATGGTTCTAAAAACCCCCCTCCCCAAAATATTCACCGTTTACACTTTTGAAAGAAAATCTCTTTAGTTTGGAAAAAGCACAAAATGATCCAATTCAATCGTGACCAAGAAACAAATCAGGAAACAAAACTAAAAGTGCCACAAGTGTCTTATTGCAAGTTCTCCTTCTTTCGTACTACCCTCGCCAATAAACAATGAGCCACGGTGCGGTTTTACTGTTCTCATCTAAGGACAAACGGAAGAAGATATTGCTTGTCTGTAGAATGTACAAAACTGCAACAATATGACCGAGTCTGCGTTCGTACACATACATATCCTAAGTACACTTACACTGAAAATTCTCATGCTGTTTTGTAATACACTTGATTGACGAATCCATACCCTCTCATAGTGGATGGGCGTTATTTTAAAGGCAGAATTTGATAAATATTGCTGTGTTTGGGACGGTCCATTGTTTTCTGGGGAATATAATGGTTTTATGCTACAAAATTCCAAACTTTGTTGTCTCCTAAAATCTTGGGACACCTTTTTTCTAAAGGTTTTTCTCTATTACATTAAAGAGAGCAGTCATCTGAAAAAACACCCCCAACTGACAATGGTTCGTCCCTTGATTGAAGTTAAAGAAATTGTAATTGTTACGTTCTTAATCAAAATACATTCATCATAATCGCTGCTTTTGTTTATAAATCATTGAAATTATGGCATTTCGGCAATATGTACAGTTTTCTCGTTCTTTGTTGCACTCCTTATATCTTATTAAGTTCATCAGTCGTTTCTACGACGTCTTAATAATATATGTTACACCATGCATGCTAGACGATTTCTCTATTTATAACTATGCTCTTAAAGGAAATCCAAGCAATATTAGGGCCTGAATATTTCTTTTAATTTTGAAATCTATTTATTTTGTCGTTTCTATACATGATTAGTTCAAACAACACTATCACAATGTATAGCAATGTTCATGATGCAAAAATACGACGTCGTTGTGAGGTGATAACTCACTGAAAATCATCGCCGGGGTTTTTGTAGGCTCACGAAACTATGGGGATCATTATACGGCACGTTTTTGCGCGGTTTTAAAAATGCTCAAAGTATTAAGTTACTACACACATGTGCTAAACAGTGTTAGTAAATGTCTCTACCATAAAGATTTCAGCATTATTTTATCAAACATTTTTTGGGCACTAATATTGCTTTGGTTGCCTTTAAAACTACAACTGTACATACCGTTCTCATTAATGACTTGTAATGTTCTGTACGATAGATCAATAGAAAGTGTACAAATGCGCCATGTTTCGTCATAATTCAAAGACGTATATTAATAAATTATTGAATTAGAACGTCTGTGTCTCGTGTGATGCATTTTTATTGCACCAGGATCACTCGTAGTCTCAGAGATTAAGTGGAAATAATTAAGTAAGATGTTAATTTTCAAGAAATTGAGGGCTACTTCAAGTAGATCATGTCTAATTTCTACATGGTTATTCTAAAAGGTAAAACCAATATATGAACCAATCTACATTGGGGTCACAGGGATGATGTAAGTGGTTTGATATGTTTCGGAAGGTGTGGGCGGGTCTACAATAAACAAATTATCATAGGGGAGACCAGAATGCAATACAGGCCCGAAATATTGACGAGGGCCCTGATGCCATTGGAAAAGGCCTGAGGCTATTGACAGGATGATCCTGTCATCAGTAGAAAAAATTGCATTGCTTTAATACAGGATGATCTTGTCAGCAGTAGAAAAATTTGCACTGCTATCAGTATCATCCTGTCAGCAGTAGAAAGAAATTGCACTGCTGACAGGATGATCCTGTCAATAGCCACTTCCTTAAAGGAGAAAATGAGATGGTACATCATATCAAGTGCCTTCCCTACTATCAGAAGGGTTTATAAACGTTGTCTTATTTACACACTGTAATACGAGTGAGCACACCTTACGCAAGTTACAGGTGAGAAATACATTGGAAACTTCCACAGCGATGCATCTACCTGAGACGAACTGGGCATGTCTGGACAGGTAACACACCTGACACCATAAATAGCTCACCTTTAGTCCTCAATGTTTGGGACTATTAACACCGAGACAGAAAACAATAGAACACAAATCAGGGGTCAGTGGTAAGAAAAAGACAACAATTCAATCATATTATTTTTTCGAACTCTTGAATGGTAATTAGTCAACGCAAACGGTACTGAGACAAGTCTATCAACTTGCGAGGTAGTGTGATGTAGCTCCTACACACTTTCCTCGGGCACTGTTGGATTTGAAAAGAGCCCAACCCGATTTAGTGGAACCAGCGAGGTTCTCCTTGGTAAACCTCCTTGGTGAAACCCAAATACTCTCCAAGCAGAGGATGTGTTCCGGCAGGTTTTTGACGTGTTTTTTGGCGTTTTTGTCGGGCTTTCTACTTCGTAATTTTTTTTGTCTCGACACCCCCCTCCCCCCCAAAAAAAGAAGACAGCAAAAAAAATTACAAAGTAGAAAGCCTGACAAAAACGCCTAAAAGACGTCAAAAACCTGCCGGAAACCCTCCTCCGCTTGGAGAGTAAAACCCAAAGAGCTCCATACGTTGGCTCACGTCTGCCATTAAAAGCGATGTAAATGTGCTTTCCACCCTTTGTTAATTCGTCTCCGTTGTCATACAAGTTACTCAATCAAAGTTCGCTTACCCTTTTCCAACTGACGTCATGACCTTTTCGTAATACGTGCCTAAAAGAAAATGAAAAATGTCAGCTCTGAAGAGGGCAAGAAAAGGACAAAGTTTGGTGATTCTTTGGGGGGAAAATCGCCTAAGATTTCAATCACAGCCTCTCACCATGACCAGAACTCTCCATGACGAATAAAATAACGCGTAGTACAATATTGATTTGTGTTTCGTTGCAGTCCAGTAAAAAAAGGGCAACAGAACGTACATCGAAACACATTTTCACGAAGCAGAAATCATGAGCTATTTTCCCTTCCGAATATTTGCACAAAACAAGTCCAGGCTTGTCAGTATCAGACGACAGCTATGATGACGAAGCGAGTTCCAAGAACGGCAATGTCAGCCTTTCTGACAAGGTGGCGATTCAGATAGTGCCTACACAAACAGAGATAATGAACTATTGTTCGGAAATATGGTCACTGAGGGCAAGTCCAGGCATGCCCTAATGGCGCATGTGATAAAGTTCTTCCATGAGGTTGGGATGGCAATCACCGAGACGTATATTGTTCTCACAGCTAATGTGCCACGCCTACGTAGTACCCATGAATCAAAATGGGACCTGTCCGTGCAGCAGCGCCCTCGCTTGACTGAAGTGCAAATTGCAGAATGGTCATCCAAGCAAGTCAGACACTTTATCATGGATACCACACTGGATGAACACATTTGGAATACATGTACTATGATACTCAACTGTTCAGTCCCTTATACTGAATGGTATTCACACACACACAATTGTACAGTCCCTGGTACTGAATGGTATTCACACACAACTGTACAGTCCCTGGTACTGAATGGTATTCACACACAATTGTATAGTCCCTGGTACTAAATGGTATTCACACACAATTGTATAGTCCCTGGTACTAAATGGTATTCACACACACACTCACGATTGTTCAGTCCCTGGTACTGAATGGTACTCACACACAATTGTATAGTCCCTGGTACTGAATGGTATTCACACACACACTCACAATTGTTCAGTCCCTGGTACTGAATGGTATTCACACACAACTGTACAGTCCCTGGTACTGAATGGTATTCACACACAATTGTATAGTCCCTGGTACTAAATGGTATTCACACACGCACTCACAATTGTACAGTCCCTGGTACTGAATGGTATTCACAAACAACTGTTCAGTCCCTGGTACTGAATGGTATTCACACACAATTGTATAGTCCCTGGTACTAAATGGTATTCACACACACACTCACAATTGTTCAGTCCCTGGTACTGAATGGTATTCACACACAATTGTATAGTCCCTGGTACTAAATGGTATTCACACACACACTCACAATTGTTCAGTCCCTGGTACTGAATGGTATTCACAAACAACTGTACAGTCCCTGGTACTGAATGATATCCACACACAACTGTAAGTCCCTGGTACTGAATGGTACTCACATACAACTGTTCAGTCCATGTTACTGATTAAAAAAAAAAACTTTCACTGATAAATGTACTAAAAAGGAAATTGTTTTTGGTTAAACCCTCTATCCTCTGAAATAATCAACTAATAAAAGAGACGTAACAAGAATGAGAGAAGAAATGTAATGCAAGTTGCTATATTCTGACGCATCATCTTTATTAGTAGAATATAAAAAAAGACATCCTTTGCTTATGAAAACCCTGTCAAATATATTTCTGCCAGCATTACTGACCAAGAAAATAAAAGTCTGGACACTAAGATAATAAAAACTCTTGTAATCTTTTTGTACATGTGAAGTACAATGTTGCTATTGCTTTCCTCATATATCTTGATGATTTATCAGTTATTATGTAGGATGATAAAGTGTTGCAGAGCAGCTGATAACTGATAGGCTTATCACAGTTTCAAGTTCATATAATAAGTGCATATAATTAGACAACAGACACTTCAACAACATTGCATTTTCCCACCTTCACTGATGCATAAAGGGAACTGGATATCTTAAACCAAAACACATTGCTTGCAATTTGCATTGCTGATTTGAAAGCAGTTTTGCTTTATACAAAATAAAGAATACTGTGACGAGATTTGCACTGTTGACTCAATGATTCAAAATGTATCGTATAGCTTTTCCAGCTGTTGCTGTATCAATTCTGCAAGTTATAGCAAGTAGTTTGCTTCTGTGGCTAGTCTACCACCACAGACACCCAGCAGTAATTTCAAATTGAGTCAATATTCAGTCTACCTCTATCTTCTCATTACTTCATATTTCACACATACTTTTGGCAACTTTAATATTTGTCACCTCGAACCATAAATTGGAGACTATAAAATGTAGAGCATATTAGTGTCTCGCTTTTGTTTACCTACTACAGAAAATTGTTTTTCTGTAACACCTATGGTTTACTGTGCAGTTAGGTTATCTAGATGTATGTTTGTATGTCCTTCTGTGTATATGTGAAGCCTGTATTCTTTTTAACGTGTAATGTTTTATGGGTTTTTCCTACCAGAAATATAGAATAGATGAAAACGTTTCAATGTATCTTAGAGGAAATCAGCAATTAAGTGCCTCACCCTAAGGAAGCAGCATAACTCACATTCTGGGACATAACTACAAAGCCTTCTATCAATGTGAGGGATCTCCCTGTAGCTCAACTGGTAGCAGCCTCACAGTTGAGCTCCTGGGTCCAATTAGTCCTGGGTAGGGCATCTCGGTTGGAGCTGCACCTATCTTTCGGAAGGGACATAAATTGGGGTCCCATGTTCGAGGTGGTGCCTCGAGCAAATTGAAGGGGAAGGGCTAGCAACCCCTCCCTGTAAAATATATACCCGGCTACAGAAACAGTAAGGAAACTTCTGCCCTATGTACCACTAGGCACTACAGCATACAAGGTGAACAACAACAACAACAACAACTTCTATCAATGTCCACCAAACTTTAAATCATCAGTTGGTGAGGCAGTGATTTGAAATTTGGTGGACACTGACAGAAGCTTTGTAGTTATGTCCCAAAATCCGAGTTGAGCATTTCTGATTAACCCTCTTGTGTACAGTTTGTAAAGTGAGCATGCTTTAATGTCATCAGTCGAAGATGGTAATAAACCCCAGGTGTGTTAACTGTAGAAAAACTAAGGCAGGTCCTGTTCTTGGTAAGGTTAACCTTCAGATGGTGGCAGCATAGTAGAGCTGGACACTGTCACCTGGAAAACACAGGGATAAATGATAAAATGTATGCAAGCTATAGAAAGAACAAACTCGGCCTGACATGAATTATTCACAACCTATTTCATAATCATTTCATAACTATATATTTTGAATGCTGGACTGAATAAGAGTTATACAATGTAGGTGTAGCAAGACACAGCCAACAGCATGATGTGCAGGGAGCTATACAAGCAAACAATAAGTATAATGTAAAACTGCAAAATATACGCATTGCACTTGAAAATTCCTTGTCTAACAAACCCTTTATCCACAGAAGGGCTGTCATGTTACATCCCTATGTTCCAACACCCCTATATCCTAACACCCCTATTTCCTAACACCCCCCAACCCTAACATAGGGGTGTTGAAACATTGGGGTGTGGGAACATAGGACTGTCCCAGATGGACAGGTAAACAGAGAAACACGGCAAGCATCACACAGCGCAGTTATAAGTTCTGCAGCTTGCAGCAGTACCTTGCTGTGGTACCATGTACCGTGGTGTTAGTACCACCATTCTGCATGCAGGTTGATATTACTGATGGAGGTTGGATTACTGAACTGGTGACAAGACCCTGGGAAGAGACCAAAGCAACTACCACACTGCTTACTTTCTTAACTTACTGTCACTGTAATATCACTTTGAAATTTGAAGGAATTTGTTTCTAAGGTACTAAAGCAACTGGATACATTTCTGTAAACAGTCAGATGTTTTAGATAGCATACACTATCTTTCATCAGTGATTGACTTTTCTTAGTCATTGATGAATGAAATTGGATGCTATCTGAAGGTCTGACCATTTAGAAAATTAATCCAGTTGCTTGAGTAACTTTTGTATTGTGTCTTATTACCTGGATGTCTAACCTTCATTGATATCACTTATCTATTTCATTGATGGTATTTGGCTTAATTCATTCAATTAAAAAGAAACATGACTGATGCAAAGACATCATTCATCAGTAAAGATCATGACATGACTTTAGTGAACTGATTATTAGTATATGACTGTTATCATCAAGTGCTTAGGAGATACACTAAATGAAAAAAAAAACACCACAACAGATCTTTGGCTTATTGCCTACAGACAACACCAGATGTTCAAACATTGACAGGCCTCGGAAAATCTAGGAATGTGTAGTAAACTACTTCTTTGTTTAATTTATCAATATACTTGTGCTTGTACAATGTATATCTGTACAGTTACAACACCATATTGAAGAAACCAGTGTCTTGATGAACTCCAGTTTTACATGCGGTTAAATGGTACTTGTTTGATGACTTTGGCTGAAATCTAAATAAATGAAAGAAAAAAAATCCCTACCCACTAACCCTATTTTCTTCAGAACTGTAATGGGAAACACAGAATTTCTTTCCTCAGGTCTAATCTTACCCTGTTCTCCTCCAGTACAGCGGACCAGTCCCGCTGGGCAATCTTGGGAATGGCTGTCTTAAAGATGCGGACTCCTTTCTCAGCATTGCCCTTAAAGACCTTCAGTACAGCCTCAACACTCACCTAGAACATTGTAAACACACGTCATGCAAGATTTCTTGATATTCAATACCATCAAGGCCAAGGCAAACACATATGCACATGAACACCCATGAACACACACACACACACACACATACATACACATACACACACATACATGCATAAACACTCACTCATGATTACACACACAAGCAAACACATACTCACACACAAACACATGCACACATATATGCATCACAAGAAAAACAAAGACATTGCTACAATACACATACATGATGTCCTGGATCATCCCTCCAACAATCATAATCTGTTGCCATGGCAACAGCAGCGTAGCACATCCCCGCCTCCTTGGCCAGAGCGACCTCCGGTACCGTGGTCATGTTGATGACATCACCGCCCCACATGCGGAACATCTTACTCTCTGCTCGCGAGGAGAAGCGAGGCCCCTCGATGGTGACCATGGTGCCACTTTCATGGTGCCTGATTTCCAACTCCTTGCACACATCAAGCAGAATCTGAATGAAGAAAAAACAAGACAGAGAATAAAATCTACTGGCTTTTATTACAATTCTCGTCGAGCTTTTAATACCTTATGGGAATATTGTGGCATTGTTTGAAAAGTTTGACCTCATTTTGGGGCTGTAAAGCAAAGTTCTTATCATAATGTATGTGTCTTACAACGAAGCAATCTCCCCTCCCCAATGAAACTCCTTTCTTTCCGTACACCGTAATTCTTACCATACACAGCACTTTTTTTGCTGTACTCATCAGCGGACATTGAAGTGCGTAGTCACTCTAAAGTCATGTCTAGGCATCCTGTACGGCAAACAACACACAATCTCATTGGCTGATGCCAAGGCAAACATTCCTGACCACCTCTCTGCCGATTGGCGTTGTACACATCATGCAAATGGCAGTGAGATGTAGTATGGAGTGCTCGCGAGCTTGTCTTGGTGCCTTTTTCAGGGCAGGGAGTGTAGGAGCCCCGCTAGTAATCGGATGGGACCCAGGTTACTCGTGAGTTGGGTACAGCACAAATTACAGGGTACGGCAAGAAAAGAGTTTCACGAGGGTGCTCTCAGGGAACATACTTTTCTGGTGTGAGGACAGAAAGGAGTGTCCATGGGAAGGTGACACACGCCCACAGGACTACCAGGGTTGCCGTCGTAAAACGTTGTTGCCCGTTTTGTCGTCCGATCAATAAACTGGTCCAGGATGACCATGTCTCCCGGATGGATGTCTTCTCTGAGATAAAACATAGGGAACAGATGAATTACCAATAAAACCACATGTCACACCTACGTTCGTATTTCAACAATTACAAGATAATCTTGAATGTCATTTATACTTGAAACTAGGTCGATAATACAGTATACAAATAAGACTGAATAAGTCAAACAGTTAGCTAGTGTCTAAAATGTCTGAATCTATTATAGATTTTGATTTGATTTGTATACTATATCGTCTAGCTGGATGTCTGACCTTCATCAACATTTATAAATATAGTTTTGAGTTGAGGATACTTAAAAAACGTCCTCATTTACAACATAGATAAAACACGGAACACAAAACCCAGGTACAGTACTGTAAATGCAGAAATGTTTGCGGTGGTTTTATGTTCATGGTTTTTGCGGCGACCGCAAACTTAAAACCACCGCGAACATTTTTGTTCAATACTTAAGCAGTATGTGACTATAGCACTGCCGCGAACTTAAAACAACCGCAAACACTCCATTTTCCCCTTAGCGCGAAATTAAAACCTCGCCAACTTAAATGTATTTACAGTACCTGAGTGACCCGCAGGCTGTTGAGACAATCAGGTGAGTACAGCCTTCAGTCTTCAGGGCGTGGACGTTCGCTCGGAAGTTTATGTTGGTCGGCATCACAGTATGGCCACGCCCATGCCTGAAACCATAAGCAAAATGATCATTAACTAAGGGTGTCACAGCTAAATGATGAAGCCCTGAACTTGAATTCCACAAGTATGTTATCACCATTAGCCTTCTCCCTGCTGCCTAACCCTGTAACCAATACAAATTTGGTGCCAGAAGGCTACTTCAGCAGGGAGAAGGTTAATAAAAGATTTCTGGCAGAAATAATTGAACGCATGTGTGGATACTCGCCAAGTTCTTTTTCCCTGGCCACAAAAATCTTTAATATCTATTAACTTTTTAATCATCCTGTTTTTTTTATAACCAACCAACCAACCAACCAACCAACCAACCAACCAACCAACCAACCAACCAACCAACAAACAAACCATGGCAAACAACCAACCAACAATCCAAAAGAACAAAAGCTGGTTAAAAGTTATAAAACATTGGCAGAGATATTCTATTACTTTCAGCATTTCCTAAAGAGGACACCTCACCTGGCCAGAAGCACACACTCCACACCTCCTACATCACCCAAGATCAGGGCATCAGAGGGCTATGGGAAGTAAACATGCAAAATAAGTTTCATACTGATGCTTTATTATGATCTGAAAGAGATGGTCACAGTTGATCATTTGTATTAGCAATTCTTATCTGCTGATTAAACCAATACATTGATCCATGGTTTTGTATACTATAATAGTAATATGGCCAAAATTAATAGCTGTCATGCAAATTAGGATAGTGTAGCAATTCAAGCCAAACAATCCCCAGACTTGTGGGAAAACAGTGTGGGAAAGTATCAGGACAGCAAATCTAAATGATAGGTGCATTGACTACTGACCTTCCCATAGGGGGTGTCCACATGTTTCTCTCTTCTGTTATCCAGGATATCAGGGTTGTCCAGTCCTGAACCTCCGATGATGCCGATCTGAAACAAGTTACAAGATCTTTACAGCCTATGTTTAGAATAAAGAAAACTACATGCATATGTATATTGTAATCCACTATGTCGTGTCTGTAGCCATTGCAAAGATTCGAAAGCCGCAATTCTCACCTTTGTCTGAACATGCAATGTATATTGAAACAATAATGTCAAAAATCATAAGATCACAGGAGTGCTGTGTGAAAAGCTCACAATCATTAACAAAGGAAATGTTTAATATTGTACAGAAATCTTGATCAGGGCTGCAGGTCAGAAAAAAATCTGGAGGCAAAAGAAGTAACCTTGTATCATAGGCCTAGGACATTTGACAGGACAACACTGTAATTGACTTATTAAGTAAGAGAGGAATGTCGATAGATTCCAATTATGCAAATTAAGACCTCATTTGCATAATTAATGAGAAAACACTAATTCCATGGTGGTGAATGATGGAAATTTCACACATACAGCATCACCAAGCTAAGTGAATGCTATTAGACATAAATTATGAAAATCAGGGTCACGTTTACATCATTTCTGAGGAAACACTACAATAGCCTCACTTTTTGTTGAGACAAGGACATTATATAGAAATATAAGACTTCCAAACTTTTAACAACTTGTGTTGTAATATATTTGGGTAGAGATGATGATCAACTGAGACAATATTTTTTTGTATAAAATGAGGACCTGGTGTCCTTATTTGCACAATCAATGGGAAATATTCATAAACAATACAGTTTGATATATAATTTTGGCGAAGATACAGTATGAGGTCGTGGAACATGATAGACTTGGAACAGGAATCCTATATACATGTCGTTGACCTCTATAGATGAAATAAAATAAAATCTTAGTATTTAAATGAATACGTATATCTATCAATCTGTCTATAATGATGCATGATGATGATTCTACATACCTTTACTTTACTTGGTGCTGAGTTGGCTTCCATCTTCAGGCTAAAAGGAACCTCTGTGTCGCTTTAGCGATTGCACCCGGCGCAAGAAGACGTCCTGTCACAACTTTGGTCTGTAAAGGTAGTTCTAGTTGTGCACCGCCGGTGCCTTCGATAACATTTGTGAACAAAAATTTGCAGCACGTGAGTACCCAAAACTAGTTGGACAAAGGGCAGCAGAACACAAGTTTTTACATGTTAAAAAATGGATATGCATTCCCCCATTCGATGCTGTTCAATCATTTCAGTGCAAAATTAAATGTTAGATTTTATTTTTCCAACTTTTACACCGTTTTTGGCATGATAGACTTGTCATAGTTGAGTTTCATTACTTGTTTTCTACTTTCTTGAATGAATGTGGTTTGTAGCCCTCATACCCGGAAGGTTAAAGGTCAATATTGCTGATAACGTTTGCTGTTCTCGCGAGATTTGCCCATGGTTGCCATGACAACAAAATATTTGATACACTGCATCACGTGATCAAATGCTCTTGGAAACACCGCATGATACCGCGATTAGGATAGTAACTTTACTTCTAAAGTTATAATGAGTAATCGTCCTGAATGTCTCTTCTGATAAAATTATTTTAATATTGATGTTGTAGTAAAGTACAATTAATTAGATTTTCTGACCTATCAAAGAAAACAGAAACGAGATTGGTTGTTTATGTTTACCTGCGGTGATTACTGCACCGCCATTTTGAAAGTAACGGGGAATGTTTTCGTAGCAAAGAACGATCGAGAAGAGTGGAACAAACGTTTCAGAGGTAGGGTAAATTTATTTTTTAATAGTAATTAGTTCTAAAAATGTATGGAGTCACTATCTGTTATTTGGATGAAATTCTGATTTTATCGAGAGTATACAACTCTTTATTTTCAACCCCAAACTGATATCTTTGTATAATAATTTCAGTATTCGTGAGTTTGTTGGACTTTCGAGATGGCAGGGACGGCAAGACATGATCACGAAATGGTACAAAGGGCGAAACAACAGCTCCGGACGTGTAAAGACCCCGTTGAGACGCTGAGACTAAGTTGTCTGTCGAGGGGGTCAAATGGGATCAAGGGCTTGGGAAGGTAAGAACAACCACCCGTCAACACATCAGAATCTTCTTCTTTATAGATAGCTCATCATGATCAGCCGTCGAGACAGCATTAATTAATTCTAATAAGTACATAATATGTTGTTATTTTAGTTAATGATGTCATCAGCACAATTTGTTTCATTGGGATATAAATCATAATATTGTTTTGTTTTATTGGAGGCATGATTGATAAAACCCATATTAGATTTGGAAAAGATTGTAGTCATATTACTGACCACTTATTAGCCTCTATTGGTTATGTGTATGTAAAATTATAACATCTAGTTCCACTAAAAGTTAAAGCTAACTTAGTGTACATAGATAGTTGGTTGATGGAGAATATATGGACATCTTTCATGCACTTAAATCTCAACATAACACAAATCATTAAATGGGGTTTTATGATGTCACTAACAACTGCATACATGCCACAAACTGCTGGTTCCTGTAACATCTGTTTGCGACATCTAAAGATAACATACTGTTAGATTGTTTCCAACATACAATAACATCAGACAATAACATCATCATGGTTTCCTTGATGTCTTCTGTACTCAGATCATGTTTTCTGTACTCTTGCAAAGTAATATAAACCCTAAGTAAAATGACCATTTGTTGTCCCAGAGTGTTCCGAATCATGGACGATGACCACAACAGGAAGTTGGACTTTGCCGAGTTCAAGAAGGGCTTGCGGGACTACGGCCTTTCCCTTGAGCCTGGCGAGGTGCAAAACATGTTTGGTCACTTCGACAAAGATGGCAGCGGTTCCATCGACTTCGACGAGTTCCTTCTAAATCTCAGGGTAGGTTAGAGTCAGCAGGTTCCGAACTGAAGTTGTTGTGTTACATATTCAGCAGCATCAACACAGATGGATCTGGGGATTGAAACAAAAAAAAGCATAGATATCAAAACTTCTGCAACATATATTCACCCTCTGTTTTCAGTCCAACTATTCAATTTTGATTTTTTTTTTTCAATTCTACTTCAAATAACTGAAAAGTGAACAAGAAAAATGAATTAGTATGTAATTGTAGTAGTGGACTATCTCAAGTCAACCATGCACACTTATGCCACATCTTCAGAAAGGACGCTAAAGCGAAAGAAAATTAACTGGGTTTGACATTCTTGTAATGGTCACCACTTTTCATGTCCAGCCCCCCATGTCCAAAGCGAGGAAAGATGTCATCATGCAGGCCTTCAACAAGCTGGACAAGACAGGAGACAACGTCATCACCATCGCCGACCTAAAAGGAGTCTACAACTGTAAACACCACCCTAAATACAAGAGTGGGGAGTGGACAGAGGACCAGGTGTTTGGAGAGTTCCTCAAGAGTTTTGATGAGAACATGGATGGAACTGTAAGTCTGTGTACAAAATTGATACACTGTAGCCATATCTCAACATGGCTGACTCTACTATGAGAGGAAAGTCTTGATCTGTACCTTGGCTGTTACAAGGAGTGAACAGTCAGATGCAAGTTTTCCTCACAGCCTTCTGTTAGGAAAACTTGTCTTTTCACTAAAATTCTGCATTAAAATCTCAGAGAACCTGCAAGTTAAATTAATGTGGCCTATTGTGCCTTTAATTTTAACTTAAAAAAAGCAAATGTACAATTGTAAGGTACATAAGAAGTCGGGTCAGCCATGTTAGAATTTTATTATTTACATCTACAAGATACTACAGAGTACTGGAGGAAAAAAGTCAAATACATGTACTTGAAATAGGGATTGATTCTCATCATCTTGTAGTGCACAAGCTTAAGCCCGGGTTCACAGTCGTTAGTACATTTTATGTGATTGTGAAGTTAAAGGAAATGCAAGTTTTGATTTGATTTGATGTTTCTCCTTGTACTCTGTAGTACTTCTATGGTTTGGAAGGTATTCTTTCTAAGTTTTTTTCTCTGTCTTGAAACTGTGTTAGTAGTATAGTATGTAGCACTCACTAAATTCACATTTCTTGTGTTGTGTGTGTAGTTGTGCACATAGAATGCGTGCATAATAACTTTGTAACATCATTTTCTTCTCTGTGTGGAGTACTAGTGTAGCATGCAACATGTGTGTGTAGTAGTACATACCAACATTCCATACAAGTGTGTGTGTACTATAGTGTAGTGTACAGTACTGGTAGTGTAGCGGATGCCTTACAGTTGCATGTGGCAGTGTGGTATAGAGTAGTACAAGCACATGTTAGAAGTATGTGTAGTGTAGTATTGTGCAGTGTACTGTGTAGGGTGTGCAAGCATGCAATCAAAGTGTGTTTAGTATGATGTAGGGTGCATGTGTGCACCATGCATGTAAAGAGTAGGATGAAATACAACAGTGTGCAGTGTGCATATTTGCATGCCTGTCATTTCATCTAATTAACTGCTGTTCTAATTAATTGGTAACTAATTGCTGTTCTTATCTTTGCCATGGATCAATGTGAAAGTCTACAATAACCCCTTGTCAAAGCATGTGTATCTTTCCCTCATATTACTTTATAGTAACCATCCTTTTATTCAGCCATTTTCTATCACTAACGACATTCTAATTAACAGTTTCAGTTTCATTAACTTGCTGCCGTAGTGCTTCAGCCAGTGTACTTGTTCCCAGTTCAGAATAACAACTGGCTTTTTTCTCTCTGTAGTTCCAACACAAATCTTTGTAGTTTTACAGCCACTTTTTAACTAACAATAACATTGCATTTGTCTCCGTATCTTTAGACATGTCTAGCTAAATTAATGCGATCTTCCACAGCTGCAATAGTTGAGCTTCAGCAATAACTCATGCTTCTTATAATTACTTGTAGAATTATGATAGTTTGTTGTACACTTGCTGTACACACATTTTGATGTGTATACATTTGTTTACTCTGCTTTGCATTAAAAACAGCACCAGCCTTGGCAAGAACATTCACAACCACAGACCCTTTGTTCAATTTGTTACACTATGGCAAAGCTTCTGTGCATTCTCTACAAACATGGCACCCAGTCTCTCCCAAAACATATTACACTATGACAAAGCTGCATCTTGAATTTTCACGGCCATACAAGACATCTTCCATACTGCCCCTCTTTCTACATGGAACGGCAAAAAGTGTCTTATGCTAGATCCAATGCTAAAGCAACTTCACAATACATAATGTTATCTTTGTTTGCTATCTAACAAGAAATAGATCACGTCATATTCATGTAGCTTCTTCATTTCAAATGCCTTTCTTGTGTGTGTGTGTGTCTTCTCTTATATTTTACTACATGTAGCTCTTGTTTATCTATGATTTCCCTTATCTGGTACCACATCTACTGTCGTTTTAATTCCAAATATGCTTGAACAAGTGGGCATTGTGACCTTCTTTGTATGTTGAAAAGATCTGTCTTTTTCACATTTTTTCACAAAAGAGGCAAATCTTTCACATTCTCACCTAATCAGTGGCCCTTCATGTAACCCCTCCTCCCTGCTGTCAATCATATTTCCCTCTCTAGGTGAACCATGACGAGTTTTTCAACTACTATGCCGGAGTCAGCGCATCAATAGATAATGACGTCTACTTCATTCTTATGATGAAGAACGCATGGAAGCTATGATCGGGTTGGTGGCTGGTAGGAAAGACATTGACGCATTCAATCCATTACGCGCGTCATTACGCCAGCCTGACTCGGCACAACACTTGCTGTCCCCTTATCCGTTCTGCCGTACTTACGGATGGCTGTCCCGCATCCCTGGGTACCGCAGGGGATCATGTGCCGAGCCAGGCTGCCGCGATACGCGCTTCTGTAGATCGGTAGTATAGCAAGCGTGTGAAATGAGAAGTAGCTGCTTTTTTTCTTGAAACAGTAGACAAAAACTAGACGGCATGTCTTGGCAAGTTCAGGCCATTGACATGCTAGTAGATATGATTTAGTTTGCAAACAAAAGTCATTGTAGATTGGCAATGCTGCTTGTTTTTTCAAACTGAAAAAAAAAATCTTTAAAATGTAGATGGCACACCATTGGAGGTTTACTCCTTTGGCATGCTATTAGAACTATTTGTGTTTCCAAAAAAAGCTGCATTAGAGATCGTGTTGTGTCAATCTAGTTATGGATTGAATGAGCACTTTACACTGTTGCATATGCTTACATGCTGTGTGTGTCCTCAGGTAACATTTCTACATGTGAACTGTCTAGTGTTTGTTTGTTTGCCTCTGTAAAGCAGTCATGCCCCCCTCCCCTGTACACAAGTAACCAAATGTTGGGTTTTTCCTAGGACTGATGACAAGGGTGCTGAAAGCAGCATGGACATGACATTCACAGTATAACATTTTGTTTAATCCTTCATTTCTACCCAAAAATCTCATGACACAAATTCCAATGCTGTCAGTACTGTTTGATGAAAAGGTGTCATACATTTAGATTGTACCAAGGGCATTTGATTGTTCACAGAAATTCAATCAACCAATCTTTTGAAGAATACTGTCATTCATAACTACATTATCCTAGTGAATATTTATTACATGTGTTGTTGCTTGTATTTGTTGCAGTGTTTAAACCATTTTTTGTGTTAGGAGTGTTGAGGATACATAACATTGCTAATTTTTATTTCCACTTTTAGAAATAATCAGGCAACACTTGTCAATGTAACTCCAAGGGGTAAGGGGTAATGGGAGCTATTGCTTTGCTCCCTCTACCTTTTCTCTCTAAACTGCAGTCTGGGAACTAGGTTGTACTAGCCTAGAATCTTGCCACATTAGGCTAAGTTTTTGCCATACCTGCTCAGCAGAAATAGTTCTTAACTCATTGTTGAATCTGTAGAAAAGAGTCTGTAGACCAGTCTAACAAAAGTGTTTTATTTTGTCTTTCTATAGTGTTTCTATTGTAGTATGAATCATAGTATTGTGGAGTTATATTATAACCCCTGACTGCAGTTTTACATGGACAGGTGTATGGCTGAGACTCATACTTTCTCTAGCCTACTTCTTATGATGATGTCTTGTTCTTTCGTGTCCATGCAGGTTACCCATGACGAATTTTTCAACTACTACGCGGGAGTCAGCGCGTCGATCGACACCGACGTGTACTTTTGCCTCATGATGAGGAACGCCTGGAAATTATGAAAACTTCTAACTTTTGTGCAAAAATGTCAAAGTGCAGCTGTCGCAGATAAAACAAGTCTATTAGTCATGTACTTGTTTTGAAAATTGATTCCAAAATCATTTCCATAGAGTTCGTTAGACGAAATTGTGGGTAAAATTATATGACTGTATGACACGTACGAATTCATCTGATCTACAATGTAATAATGTTATAAATTCTGACATGCTTCAAGTTTAGCCAGTGACATCAATTAGAATGCATAGAAGTTTGATTCCCACAGTTATATGGCATGATATGTACAGTACTGTCTGTGTTAGTGATAGGGCTATAGCACTGTAGAGTGAACTGTTCTCTCGTCCAGTTAGTGATTATCATGTGCAAACTTCTCTTAAGACAAGAAAAATTGCTATGTAGCTATTTTAAGTTGCTTGCTTCTTGTAATGATTATAGTAGAATTTTAAATGTACATATTTTATCTTTGATAATACATGTAGTAACCATGAATAAGTTGATTTTATCTTATTCAACATTATCTTCCCTATTTGTGAAGTGGAACAGTCTACATTGTAAGTAAAAGATATCAGGTACTGAGCCATTCCAGTAGAAAATGGGGGGGGGGCAGACTTAAGGGTCCAAGATTACTTTGCTGATAAACACTAAGAGTTGATGTGACCAATGTAGTGAATGGACCATACTGTTAAACACTTCTCTATAGTTTTGATGTATAAGACAGTTTAGAACACTTGTGACATTGGTATCAGTTACTTTAAGTCATATTGTACATAACTGTGTTAATTGTAAGTCTGTTGTTTGACACTTTTAGCTTGTGATTGAATGAATGTAAGAAAAAAACTTTTACATACAACTTAAAAGTGTGGTATCATGACTTGGATATGATTGTATCTAATTAGAAAATAGCAACACATTGATTTGCATAGAGTATGAGCTATGTGCATGATTTCTAGGGAGCAAGGACCGATCAACTGCCAAAAGGAATCCTCAAATAAGAAAAACGAATTGACCTACCCCCATAGTAGGTGAAATTTTAAAGGTCTGGAAGAAAACTTTTGGTAGCCGCATGCTAAAGACAATGTTAGGTTTTGGTCTCGCAGTATTCAGATTTGTAAGTAATATTTGCTGTAGCGAAGTGTATAAAACAATTTGTCTGCTCCAAAATCACCTAATTTATCATTATTTGTGTGATGTTTAGCATATTGATCAGTGTCATGGGACATTCTAATTAACATAACTTGTCTGTAAATTCTTTTTAAAAATTATAAATTCTAACCTACTTGGTCAGAATACAAATAATATGTTGTCTATAAATTTTCTAAATTGTTCTTAAACGAGTTTAAACTGTAATTACCAACACAAGAAAAATTGGACTTACCTAAATTGTTGTGGCTTTGAAATGATTGTAAACAAGTAGAAAATAGTAACACATTGATTTACATAGAAAATGATCTATGTGCATGATTTCTAAGGAGCAAGGACCGATAAACTGCGAAAAGGAATCCTCAGATTTAAAAAACGAAAGGAAAAGTATGTTCTGGAAAGTAAAACAAAATTGGTCTACCCCATAGTAGGTGAAACTTTAGCGGTCTAGAAGAAAACTTTTGGTAGCAGTAGGCTGAAGACAATGTTAGGTTTTTGGTCTCGCTGTATTCAAATTGGTATGCCTGTAATATATGCTGTAGTTAAGTCTATAAAACAATTTTTCTGCTCCAAAATCACCTAATTTGTCAATTTTTGTGTGATGTTTAGCATATTGATCAGTATCATGGGACGTTCTAATTAACATAACTTGTCTATAAATTCTAACCTACTTGGTCAGAATACAAATGATATGTTGTCTATAAATTTCCTAAATTGTTGTGGCTTTGATATGATTGTAAACAAGTAGAAAATAGTAACACATTGATTTACATAGAAAATGAGCTATGTGCATGATTTCTAAGGAGCAAGGACCGATCAACTGCGAAAAGGAATCCTCAGATTTAAAAAACGAAAGGAAAAGTATGTTCTGGAAAGTAAAACAAAATTGGTCTACCCCATAGTAGGTGAAACTTTAGCGGTCTAGAAGAAAACTTTTGGTAGCAGTAGGCTGAAGACAATGTTAGGTTTTTGGTCTCGCTGTATTCAAATTGGTATGCCTGTAATATATGCTGTAGTTAAGTCTATAAAACAATTTTTCTGCTCCAAAATCACCTAATTTGTCAATTTTTGTGTGATGTTTAGCATATTGATCAGTATCATGGGACGTTCTAATTAACATAACTTGTCTATAAATTCTAACCTACTTGGTCAGAATACAAATGATATGTTGTCTATAAATTTCCTAAATTGTTGTGGCTTTGATATGATTGTAAACAAGTAGAAAATAGTAACACATTGATTTACATAGAAAATGAGCTATGTGCATGATTTCTAAGGAGCAAGGACCGATCAACTGCGAAAAGGAATCCTCAGATTTAAAAAACGAAAGGAAAAGTATGTTCTGGAAAGTAAAACAAAATTGGTCTACCCCATAGTAGGTGAAACTTTAGCGGTCTAGAAGAAAGCTTTTGGTTGCAGTGGGCTGAAGACGATGTTAGGTTTTGGTTTCGCTGTATTCAAATTTGTATGTCTGTAATATATGCTGTAGTTAAGTCTACAAAACAATTTGCTCCAAAATCAGCTAATTTGTCCTTATTTGTGTGATGTTTAGCATATTGATAAGTGTCATGGGACTTGTCTATAAATTCTAACCTACTTGGTCAGAATACAAATGATACCTTGTCTACAAATTTCCAAAATTGGCGCAGCCTTCAAATTAAAAACTTCATATTCATGATATTCCTTTTGTCTTAAAGAGGAAGACGGGGGAACCCAGGGTCCTTCACCAATAAAAAAATGGTTCATACTGTGATGCAGAAGACTAAATTGACTCTGACTCAATAAATGGATTGACAGCTCCACGGGAAGCGCCGCGCGAGACACCCCTGCACGCGCGACAAAGCGCTCAGGCCAGACTGGCGCCCCGCGCCGGCTAGCGCGGTCACGTGATGACATTACGTGACCAGAATGTAAATAAACAAGTTCCACATGGCAGCGGGGCCGCCATTTTGAAAACAGGCGCGATATTTTGCATGCCGAGAAACGTGAGTTCCTTGCTGTGTAAAAGATCGTTGAGACTAAAACGTAAGTGTGCAAATGCATGTTAGTTTCATGGTATCCTCACCGGTATTTTTAAATTTGCAATTAAAGCACATCGCTGCGTCAAACTATGCGACTGCGCAACGTTGCAAGTTGTGAGTCTTGTTATGACTTTTTGGAAAAAAAGGTTCGTCGTAAATCCATGGCACGGAAGTTGATTTCGAGTCGTTGTGTGCGGGACCGGACCTAAAACCACCCAAGCATGGCAGGTAAGTAAAAGACCATGTCAAGTTGCACGCATTAATTTTCTGTTTGGTCATTTAGTAATGTTACGTTAGTTGTTCGTGTGCTGTACGTGTATATAACAACAACAAAGTAACGTTACGTATTCTTCTTCTTTCTGTTGATGCGATATAATTTTGTCTGGTCCCTACTTGTTTGAAATACCCCGTGTTTAGTGCCGAAAAATTGTAGTTCTTCATAAAGGAACTGGACAATTCTTATGAAAAATTAGCTCAAGATCCCTCAAGTTTCGTAACTTGACGAAGAGGGGAGGGGGGCGTATTGTTTACGTTGGAAATATTTTGTAGTTCACGCGTTGAAGCAGTGTGATATTTATCGGGTCCCTACCAATTTGAATCACTCCCCGGTTTCCTCAGAAGGGTGGTGTTTTCCTAAAGGATTCTAAGTAGATTTCCAGTGGCATTTTACTATAAAGTTTGCATGCATCGTCGTAAAGCCAACTTCTAAAGGGGGGGGGGGGGGCGTGCTGTTTTCGTTGGAACCTTGTAGTTCACGCGTTGACATGGTTGAAGCAGTGTAATATTTATCAGGCCCCTACCAGGTACCATTACCTCCAATAATTTTATAGGAAATTGGGCAGATCTGTAGACTCTTTTTACCCCAAATGTTGGATGTTTTTAGTCTACATTCCAAATAACGTTGAGGTTACATAACATTTATGGTATTTTGTTGTTGGCAAAATTAATTTTTTACCTTTGATAACTTACTAGTATGTGTTTTGCTTGTTGTACACTTGGATACATATGAAAAATAACACTCAAATAGTGTTAAACAACATCAATTCCTATATTTACATCTCCTTATGCCTAATACAGAACATTAGAACATTATAACATTCTATGTCATGGAATCACCTTAGAAATGGAGAAGCACTTGAACTGACAAATTTTAATGTAGTTGTACTTGAATCAAGTGTCACTTTTATGGTAAGTTACAATAGCCTTACAGCAATTGCTTTTAACACCTACGTTCTCACTTTCAAAGTCTCACAAAGTCTCCACTCGCATATAAAAAGCTTTAACGTTATACATCTACAAAAGAACAATGGTCTTACTATAAGTCACATAAAAAAAGGAACAATATAACATCACTAACTTTAGATGAAGAGTTGACAAGTAGAGTAACACACAATAATCTTGCTGCACTTTTCACACTTGGGCAACTTTTCACTCCCACACCCACCAACATCAATTCCTATATTTGCATCTACTTATGCCTAACACAGAACATTATAAGGTAAACATGTCATATACTGTATAATGGAATCTCCTTGAAATGGAGAAGCACTTGAACTGCCAAGTTTTACTGTAGTTGTACTTGAATCAAGTGTCATTTTTATAGTAAGTTACAATAGCCGTACTGCATCTGTGCCTGTAACACAGCTTATCTAGCAAAATTGCTTTTAACACCTACATCCTCACTTGCAAAGTCTCACAAAGTCTCCACTCGCATGACTTTAACGTTATACATCTACAAAAGAACAATGGTCTTAGTCAGATAAAAAAAATGCACAATATAACAGCACTAACTTTAGATGATGAGTTGACAAGTAGAATAACACACAATAATCTTGCTGCACTTTTCACACTTGGGCAACTTTTCACTCCCCACCCTGACATGGGTCCAGCCAAAAAATAGTACACCAGTCACATGAACATAACCAAATATAGTCAATAATACATGCTAAGTTAGTCATCTACACAAAAAATGTTGTCATGATACATGATAAACTACTCGTCAGATGAAGAGTAGCCACTGCCACTGTCATCAGCATCTGAAAATCTGTCCCCATCTTCATGCTGCACGTCTTGCCTGGCACGCCTGGGGGGGAGGGCAGGAAGATCTTCATTGTGCCGTACCCTGCCCACAAACGTCCCCTCGATGTCATGGAGGAAGGTGTTTGTCTTGGCCACCAAGACCCTTTGGCCCTCGTTTTGCCTGGGGTTGGCCACACTGTACTTGACGTATCTTGACGTTGCATGTCGGTCGACATGCTCATTCTGGAAAAGATATAATCACAGTTACAACTTGAATAAGACCTGCTTGCATAGTTTTTTTTTTTTATTCTTAAATTTGCTCTCTATTACTATGTTACTGTCAAATTCTGTTTTCCATATTGGCAAGTACTAGTACATTGTATTGGTGTATAATTCCCTTACCCCAGATTTAACTGATATACTGGTAATGGACATATCTGATCTAACATAGCTAAAGTATACATACTTACCCCAGATTTAACTGATATACTGGTAATGGACATATCTGATCTAACATAGCTAAAGTATACGTACCCAGTCAAGAATAGCCAAACCCATCCGCAGCCCATAGTTCATAGATCCAAAGAAAATCCTTTTATCCAGGTACTGTAGACAAGCGTTGTTGAAGGATTCTACGTATAATGTGTCACGGCACTGAAATGGTAGGAAAAAAACATACTCTAGTTACATCTGAGAAAATTGCAGCTAACAAAATCATATTCAACAGCATAGTTCCGGTTATTCTGTATTGTATTCTGGTTATCTCAGTAATATCACACCACATTATATTGTCATTCCTGTGTCTTTCTTTGTATGTATGTTTGTATGTCACTTGTCCTGAACATATCAGAATCCTTGGAAACTCTTTACCTCCAGGAACATCACGTCAAGAGCTGAAGACTGAAGACAGAGTGTGAATATCAAATCTACAAAGTCTCAGTACTCAGCACCGGGTACAGCTATCTAAGTCTTAGTCAAGTTCACTTGACAGCTAAAATCTAAAAACTAAAAAAGTTTAAGATTTTCCATGAAAGGCCACTTCCTGGAAGTCTGTTGGTAGCAATAAAACATGATGGTTGTTTGAATGAAAGCCTGGTCCAAACCTGATGAAGTGAAGATGTGTCTGTACCAGAGACATACAACGACATACAACAGCGAAAGGTAAGTCAGGTTTCCTTTCCTTTTAAATAAGTATACATGTACCAAGATGGCAAGAGTAAGATCTTGATTATTGATACTTGAAGGCATCAAGCATAATGATTGTTTCACACTAACAACCTATTATTCATTTGTTTGTGATTAAAGTAAGATATTTGAAAAATGACTTTACACCTGTAAAAATGGACTCCCCCCTCCCATGATCCTCTTGGTCTACTCCCAAGGAAAATAACTGGTCACATTACCCGCACATAGTCAGATGCATGTTTGTAGACATCCTGGGAAGTGATGAACGTCCGTAGCAGATCCACTGCACGTTGGTCTGTCAGGATTAACTTTGTAGGCAGGTAGTTCTGGTCACGCCGGCACCTGGAGCCCTCATGACAGTTTTGGTGCTGGTTCTGTTGACATACAAATGACATATACTGAGCCGTTGTTCCTACCTTACCAGGTTACACCCTCTTGCTGAAGCCATGGTCCTCATTGAACCCCCCTCCCCCCCATGGACAAACATCATCATCATAACCTTCTTTACCTGTAGATTTGTATTATCCTCATACACATTGTTTTGTAACACAAATCTAGGAACCTAGGCTTTGTTATGTATACGCTGCTGTAAACTGACGAAGCAATTTGTTATACTCAGCAAGTCCCCATGAACATACAATAGACCATGTTCTGTCTGCAATTGTTCTGCAAATTACAAGTCATAGATGGGTTTCATGAGTCCTAATTCATATCATGTTGTTGATTCCCCACAGAAACACATGTTGGACCCACCCGGTAGTGGTCTACTATGTTCAGTAGTGACTCTCGTAGCACCTGCTCACTGCCGCCGCACCTGGCCATGCACCAATAAAAGTGGGTCTTCACTGGTGCACCTATAGGTAAGATAATATTATTTTACAGTGTACTGTACCTTGGATTACATGAATTACAAATTTATGTGCATTTGCCAAAGACTCAATTGTCACTCCAATATCTATGTTCTATTCATGATCACACAGGGGTAACAGGTGCATGTTTGAATAGTGTTTGATCACATATTGAGCCATTCTACTAAATTGTTGCAGCTACAGATAAGTTTTCCAACACACTGGTAATTAGAAATACGTACCTTTATCAGCCAGTTCGGCATGCCAGGTGACACCCTCAGTCCTCTTGGCACCATGGGAGACTTTCTTGAATTTTCGTGCAATGCCCTTGGTAGCTGGGGTTGATGGAGAAGGAATTTATGTACTGTATCTATCATTTATGTCAAGAAGCTAATTGATGTAATACAGTGGTCATGTTATTGATGAAAGTACAAATGTTGCCATTTTCCATAGCTCTAACAACAGGACAATAACACAACTTTGTTAATAGTACTCCTATAATGAAACATTTCCCTGCCAAACACTGTTTCAAGTAGAAAAATTTACTAGTATTTTCAAGTGAAACAATAAAGCTCAAAACCAATGAGTCAAAATTGGTTTGACAAAGGAGGTTCAAATCAAATTTAGATTTTAACCTCCTTGGTTTGACAGTCCTTGCCATGAAATTGTATGTTTGCCATGCTCTTTGTCTTACCATGCCAGGTGTCGTTGGAGTTCGTTGTTTTGGAGCCATCAGGATATGGTTGTCGGTCCCGGATGAGTTTGTTGATCACATTACTCCTGTCATGGGCATGGTCCACAATCTGGACACCTGTCACAACACAATACTATTATGAGACAATAGCATTTAAAATCATGACTGGGATCAAGGAAAGGAAAATTCTGTTATTGCATACTAGTACATTCTAAACGAGGTGGCTCTTCTGCAATCTGGGCTTTATTATGCATTGATTGTTACCATGTAAGGTGTACTGTGATTATTGTTTTTTTTTTCATCAGAGCAAATACTGTCTACAAACCTAGTTCATCAAAGCGATCATACAGCTTCTTGGTCCCCCTCATCTCGTGCCTCTGGCTGGACACTTCTTCAGCTTTCGTCACCGGAGCGTATCCCAGCACACGATGTTTGCTGAGAAGATGTGGAAGAAATTCAGAGATGAAGAACAATGCAACTATCTTCAGAACTTGAGCAGCAAAATAGTTACTGTCACTGTCAACCACTACTATCTACTTCAATGTGATATGTCTTGTCAAAATATACTTTTACAGTTGACCTACGTCTGACCCAACGCCATTATGTCGGAGCGATGTGAATTCCTCCGCTGGGCATGTCTGGCATCTGTCACAATGCTCAGCTTGGATTCCTCTTCTTCTTGCTCTCCATCTCCAATTTCCTACAAGAGTCAGAGTTATGTTGTAAATTACAGGCATACTTTTTATGTATCTATCTATACATATGCAATGAGTGTTCTGCTATCAGCACCCCTACAATAGGGATCTATTCAAACTACAAACCAATGCAAGAAGTTCCAAAGCATGTTAGCAGCGATTATTACATTGTTAGCATATGTTGGACATATATAGGTACAATTTTATAAATATATATATTGTATATTTATTCCATGAATTCTTGGGTCGACTCCAGCCTGGGCATGTTGTAAGGGATTGCATTCGTCATTTCGGATGGTGATGCATAGACGGTGGCCCCATGTATGAGGGAGCTTGAGGCATTAGCCTCTACACGTAGAAGAACCCAACACACTTATCGAGCAGATTAGGGGCAGCCCAGTGTGCTTGGCCAAAAACATGAGCTGTAGCAAAACTGCATCGCACTACCACTAGGTACTTGGAAAAGCATCATGCTTCACCTAAATTGAGGATGTCATTGCTTTACTTTTACTTTACTATATTTATACACCGCACCTATTGTCCAGCTATTGGAAAATAAAAACTTGTTGTCTTTTACAAAATGCAAGCAGAATGACCTACCTCATCCATAGCTTTTTCCATGGACGCCGTCACCATGGCATCCACGACTTCACTGTACAGTATCATAGCTGTAAAGGGGAGAGTAGAGGTCATCAAAAATTTCAGTTTCATATTCTCCAATGGATGCTTTTGATTTGATCAGCAATTATCTATGATAATCAATACCATGGAATACAACGCTTTACAGGTACATGTAGATGAAAAGCTAACATAGGATTATTCAAAGAGTTACAAGATCAATTTTTTCTATAGTTTTGTGCAATTCAACCTCAATAGTAGAGCTCTTTTTTATGTACTAGTTAGTAGTGCTAAATGTAAATCTATGAGCATGTTGGACTAATTCTGCACATCTATTAGAAGAAGTGCTAATGTTTCATTACTGTACAACGTCGTAGATATCTATCAGATATGAAAATAACTACACAAATACTGTGTGGTGACAAAAAAGAGGCAAATAATATCCTTACACTTCTTCAGCTTGTCATCAGATAGCTTGCCGATTCCTGCGGCTTTACATATCCTTTGATACTGGTTTGGCAAGATGCCGCTGGATAAGTATCCATGTGCTATCCTGTGACAGGAAAAATATACATCCTTTAGCTATCAAAATGTAAACAGGTAGCAGGTGCCTTATAGAATATATAAGTCGCTTTTGAAGGACAACACATTTAAACTTTTCGTTACTTTCTTTTGTTTCCATTGTATTTTTTATCAGTATTGCATTGAAAATGTGAGGGGCTTCTCTTCAGATGTACCCTGTTTGAAATCATCCCTATTGAGACAGCTAATGATGTAGCTATTTGCAAAGGGCGACCCACGAGATAATAACAAACTCATTTTTTTTTAGCCCATACTTCCGACCGTGCAACACCCCTTTCCCGGGTCAATTTCATAAATTGATGAGGATATCGTACTTACCTCAAGTTCACAAGAAATGGTTTCCCGACGTGGGGTGAGGACGTCCACCGGTAGATGCACCCTCGTCGACACTGTATCTTGACGACAGCGACGTGGCCAATGTACGTGACCTTCCTCAATGTGAGCGCCTCGGGGCACCGTGGCTTTCCGTGTTTTTCTGGGTCAGGGCTGGATACTGGCTCGTCGTGCTGGCTGACGGTGGCCAGCAGGTATCGCAGTGAATCTTCGGCGACTACGAAGAGCCCTTGCCTTTCCCTCCCAACGGGACAGGGTTGAAAATCGCAAAGGGGGGCGGTGCCGGACGATAAAAAACGTTCCCTCGTTGACACGTAGCAGTCCATGAGGGTGTCAATCATGTCCGTGTTAGTCGTTGCGTCGACGCCTCCCATCAGCGTCTTTACTTGCTTGATTTTCTCTTCCATCCTATCTCTCTGCGCCTCGCCCTCTTCCTTCGTGTCTGCAGGAAACAGACACTCCAGTGTCTTTCTGACGGACCGTTTCGTTTGGGAAATTCTCCCATTCTTCAATGTCTTCTTCCGCGACAGCGGATCGTTGACATCGTTGCCATTGATGGTCGCGAGAGGTGGCCTTGGGGGTAGGCCACCTTCAGCCATGACTGCTACAGAAAACGCGTTTGTGAATATCGACCGAGCGATGTGAAGTTGAGAGTGGAGTAGAGGCCAAATTTGGCGCCCTTTCCCTTTTTATAGTAAGTAGTCGAGGGATCATGGGAAGAATTATTTTTATGTGAAGTCGATACAATGAATGCTGTTGTGTTGTATTTATTAAAGGCAGTTGAATAATACTCATATTTGTGTAATGTTGCGACATTATCCCTTTGCAAGAGCTTAGAAAGATTTTTGACCTCGGTGCTTTGCATATTGTTGGAGTGACAAGTATAACACCTTCATCTGCTGGAAGAAGCATTTAGGCGGGAATGCGGCGCTTTTCGGGTATGATGGGAACATATTTTTTTGTTAAAAAAATCATAACTGAAAATGATTAATCGGTATAGTGTTTCATATATTGTTGACAATCAAAGGGGCACGCGCGCTTGTGAAGAATAGCGTCACTATTCCTGTAGAACATCTTGAAAAGCGTGTATCAGCTTGACCTCTGAGATAGGAAAGTATTGTTCATGAGACGATCCTGGTGGGGAGTGTCACACCTCGCTCCAAAGAGGTCAGGCTGACTTCCTGTTCCCGCCAAAATTTCCTGGTACAGTGTCAGAGAATGGCGGGCAGAAAGCACATCACGTTTTGTGTAACTCCCGACGGTGAAGAGTACATGCGAGGTTTTATTGATCATTTTGGCTTTGGAGACGGTGATGTGGTCGAAGTCAGCAGTGTGCCGCACTCCGAGCATCCCCAAGAAGCACCTCCCGGCGCCGACCCACCCCAGAACCCACCCGAACCACAAGCCGACCCCCAGGACGACCCACTTCCCCCACCCCCACCCGCCGATCAGGCAGGTCTTGCTGCCCTGATCCCCCAGGCAGACGGGGTTGCTGAGTGTCCACGATGTCTTTGTAAACCGTGTGTGACAACCCCTGAGCCTTTGTGGTTGGGTCAGCAGCCTGCTTGTGAGGAAAACGCGGCCTTGAGAAAGGTAAAGTACAAAACTTTCTGGGCAACTATGGCCAACATGATGCCCAGCCCCTGGTACGATGACCGTTACTTGAGGAGAAAAGATCAGAAGCTGGCAGAAGACATCGCCCTGGAACCCGCCGCAAGACGACTGGTCATCGCTGGCGGTGGGACGGTCCGTGAGATCATGCCAAAGTGTGTTTTGAAGCTGGTACGCGGCAGATTCCCTAACCCACGGGGAAAAGCTTATCTCGGCCACAAGTGGGTGTGAAAGTTTTCCTGGACAAATTGTATCCACCGGCCCTTTTCAGGGCCACCACTTCTGACACAAAGAGCTATATCTATCAACATCATGACTCATTTTATTCGTTTTTATCTTGTACAGTTACATTTGTATTTTTGAAAGCTTTTGTTGTAGTCAACAGCAGCACATTTTTCCCATAATGTGCTGTAGTGGACAATATTCTCTGACCTAAACACGCAATATTTTGTTGCATAAACTCGCTGACAGGTACGTATAACTGTAGTTACGTTACTGGAAATCCAAGGCCGTGTTAGAAACACTAACAGAGGAGCAACGCTGTTGTGTAGGGTGGTAGGTACTGTGCTGAAAGGAGCGTTGAGGTAAGTGATTTTGCACAATGATTGAGCTATATTCATCTTTCTTCACGGGGTGGAATGTAAACAGACAGACGTGTTAGATTGGTCAAAGGTCACGACCTCCGAACCGTAAACAGGAAGTCATTTGCATATTTCGGTTGACGGGAATTTTGAAAGTTTGAAAAGCGAGTTTCATTGTATCACATTTGAGGCTGTCTCGGGGCAAAAAGTATCCATTTTCTAACTCAGCCAAGCCTATAGATTACGATTGTAAAGAAGAACAATTCTTGATGGGAAGATCGACGAAGGAAAATCTCGATAACCCGCCCGGTCGCGCTGACTATCCACAAAAAATTATATTAGTACTAGTATTCAGTTACCACAGTCAAGCACCCTGTGTTTGAATCTCGTCATACTTTTGCCTCTGATTTTAGATCAGAGCAAGCTGCTTTTATTAGTAGAACTACTTCATTGTCAAAATAACCCATTCAACTCCGTTACAAATCATTGAATATACTCGCAACATCGCACCGACGGTATAACGTTATATAGGGTGGTGGCTTTCGCGAGGCGTGCGCTGCGGTGAGTAACGGTTTCTTGTTGACTTGTATGTATAAACGGCTCAAAGTCCTTCAGACTTTTGTCGTGTTTTTCCCCGTAATATGTCGGCACTAAGTCGGGAATTACTCCTTTCTGTGGGTTTATTCAATATACCACACCACATCGTCACACATGTATTTGAAATGTTTGAAAACCCCCAGTACTTGTGGCTAGACGGGTGTATGGTTTACCGAAGCGTTCTGGCTATTTACCCGGCGGTCGCGGCACATTTCACCGCGCGGGACTGTACTGCGGGCCGGGCAAGCTGCCTTATAGCGTCAGGCTGCAGCTACGCCCTTGAATTTTATTTCGGTGACATTTGCCGTTTGAAGTTTGACACATACTGATCATACAAAAACCAGTGAAGTTGTTCTATCAGTGGGTAGCGTAACTTTTGAAGTACATAGTACAACCGGAGCTCTCCGCGATGTGAACACCACGAAGGTTTATGTTAGACTGAGGGCTGGTTGTTTATGTTTCGCCTTTTATCGGGTTGGGTCAGGTCATTATATAGTACAGGCATGCTCTTTAAGAACTGGTTGTCATAACACAAACACGTCCGACTAGTTTTTCCTGTAAGTGTTTTCCCCTCAGGAATCACGCCATGGGCGTTACCTCATCCTGAACATGACGTCATCAGACAGGTGCACGCCCACTGACCAATGGCAAGCCAGGCTACTAAAGGCTTATATATATCGTGTGAACAGGTCGTCCTGTTGTGTTGATCTAGTGTTCGGTCGAAACAGTACGCCACTGTTGTTTATCAAGATGTCTGCCGCCTTGAAAAATCTGAGGGACCAATGTCTCAAACGTGGAAGCGGTGGCATCAAGGGTCTTGGCAGGTAAGTTCGGCGTCTTCCCAACTGCAGCTTTCGCCGCAGTGTCCTGCTTGATATTCATACAGTGTGTGTAAAATTTCTAACACTGCGCTATCTACGTGCAAGCACGTATATGTGCATTAGCTGACAAAATATGTCGCCCTACAAGCTTTAAGACGATGGGTATCTGCTGTTTTTCGCCCAATGAGCAAGAAAATTGCAGGGTAGAAAAGATTCAGCTTTTTACTGGGCGTGGTCAGAACACCTCGATGGCCCCTTGGTTACCGTTTATACGTACAGATACAAAACGTACACGAGACAGTTGTCTGGGAAAGGCACCGGGTAGACGTTAATTTGTGAAGAAGACCGCGTCCGTAGATATATGCAGTAACTAGAGAACTAAAATTAAGATAAAAATGAAATACATGACATCAAACGTGTTCAAAATTGACAGGACGAGTCTTATTTTCCAGCGGGACCTAACCTAAGCTTCCCTTCCCGTGCCTCTCTACCACCAACAGTCGCCTTAATTTTATTACAGACGCTCCCATAACTAACCATTGTTCGTCCCGGCCCGTATGCTTGGCGTGCACCGGCCCATAACGTCAGTAAATTATTAATAACGTTAACATCGTGGTCGCCACAACAAAGGGGGCAAAATTGGCAAACGCGAGGCAGCGTTTCTGACTAAATAGCATCAACCGCTCCTGGATACGCCTTAGAAACAGCCTAGATGCCACTGTTGACTGTGAATTGTACACTGATGAGTTGTTGTAATTGTCTAATCCATTCTAGATGTCGAGAAAAACAATTTGCATTGGCATCTTGGAGAGTTTGCTGCATGATTTACTATCGTGAAACATGAGCCGTTTGAAAGTATAGTAAACAACCAAGCGCGGTCGTGTATCCGAGACACTCTGACCCCATGATACAGTAATTCTGTGAACCAAAACGTAAACCGTCGTCTATTTTCAAATGTACGCCATCTTGACCACACCATTTCCAGCCATGGCCGGGACGGTTGAAAATGCAATAATCTAAACAAAAATGCAATGACACACAGCAAACAATTTCAGCAGTGCGCAGTATACAAGAGACACATTGTATGCTTCTGATAAAACTACTTATAACGTTAGATATCTACGATTGACTTTCGAGACAACATGCACATCAGCAGCGTTATTGCAGTAAAATTATCATTCTGTATAGATTTATTGCTAAGTGTAAGAATAAATCGAAGAAAAGATGAAGGGCATGCATTATGCAAGGTGATATTGAATATTCCTCAAATCCGTATGTCCCTTGTGGCCAACTGAGTTTAAACCCATCACAATCGAGCGGCTTACAGAAGGATTTTACAGCTCAACAGCATTTTATGGAGCCGGTTTGTCCGGTTCTCTAAGCAGCTAATATGGTCCGATGTGCCAATGAGAATTGCTAACAAACTTAGCTGTTTCTTACGGTGGCCCACAAGTACATGTTTTTTCTCTTTTTTTTTCTGGGCATATAATGATAGACATACCGATGGGTAAACTTTGACCCACTTGGACATACAAATTAGACCACAATTCTCCCCCGAGGCTAGAAAGTGTGTGGCCGGCCTAATTTTCAATCAGCTCGCTGGGAGTTAATTTGATTGCTTCTCACTAAATGACACAGGAAAGATTCCCACAGGGAGGTGAAATATGAAACGCCGAAAAGATTCTAAAAGCCGATAATGACGACTCTGTTTAATTTCTAAGCAGATCTATCGGTGGCTATGACAGTATCCAAAGGGCAAAAGCAGTGTTATTGGCCACCGGTGGCCAATAATGCCAGTTGGATACTGTCATTGCCATCGATAGATCTGCTTGGAGATTAGACTTTGTTCTGTACGATGTACGGTTTGAAGCTGGTCAGTTACCAAGACAATGATAAAAATTAAGGACAAGAATGTACATATACCAATGTAACTCATCCTTAATGTCAAATATGAAATACAGCCCAGGTCCAGTGATGTCACAGAATTGTTTTGTCCATACACGCATACTGTAAACGTGCCAATTATAATTTTGTCCATTGACATTAGCATTAACACAATTAAGCGCCTTGTATGTTTATGCTACAGGAATGTGGTTGGTTGTTTGGTTGGTTGGTTGGTTAGTTAAGGAGAAGATTAATATCCAACCCTTCATGAAGTTTTTGTTATGTCTCCCGATTACAAAACATTCTTCTCATATATATGGAATGATATATTTTTTCTATCTCTTTAATCTAGGACGTTCCGTATCATGGACGATGATGGCAACAAAAGCTTGAACTTTGAGGAGTTTGAGGAGGGCTGTACAGACTACGGCCTAAAACTCACCAAAGACGAGCTACATGAGATTTTCAACACTTTCGACAAAGACGGGAGTGGTACCCTCCACTTCGACGAGTTCCTCATAGGCATTCGGGTAAACATGAATTATTCAATGTCTAGGCATATGTGAAGGAAATACGGAAATATCGGACGTACAGGTGGGACCTCTAGTAGGTGAAAACAAACTACAGTACTAGTTCTACACGCTGGCATTAGCGTGACGTCAGGGCGTGGTACATTTGCTACAGATTCAAATGGGACATAACCTCGGCCTCATGCATCTCCAAGCAGATATAGAAACCTTCTCAGTCTCCGTGTTTTTGCGGCATTTATCGTACGTCTTTTAGTAGCGTTCCTTTTTTACTCTTCGAAGGGGAAAACATGGACCTCTGGAGGTATAGAGAGCATAAAAAACTCGAGTAAAATACTGAAACATTTGCTTGGAGATATAAGCAACCTCTTTATTTGATATTGATTTGTTCATAAAGGCTGAAATGTCAGACGGAAGACAAGGCATCGTCAAGAAGGCTTTCGAAAAGGCGGACAAGTCTGGCGACGGTGTGATCACACCTGCAGACATGAAGGGAGTCTACAACGTCCGGGAGCACCCCAAGTACAAGAACGGGGAGTGGACAGAGAATCAGTGTTTTGAGGAGTTCCTCAAGACATTCGAACCCGACTCGTCCAAGCGGGATGGATCTGTAAGTCAACATTACTATTGCTAGTACTGTTATCATTACTATCATATACTAGCCACCCGTTCCAAGTAATACTAGGGCGCATATACATTGCAGTATCAGTGGGGATCTACCATGCATCTTACTTGATCTAAAGTACGTGCAGATAAACCATTGTATGTTCAGTGCAATGCCAATGAAGAAAAAATAAAATAATCTAAAATTGTTTTCTTAACTCACCCAAGCTTTTCCCATTTCAAGCATATCTACAAAGCTATACATGCATGTCTCCTAAAACGACTTATTTTCAACCTATCGCTCAAAATGTGTTTATCTGTTATCAACGCTATGATTTTGAACCTCCTTGTCTTAATATGTCAGATAAAAGTCTTTAACGCGACACGCCCCTTCTCCAACACAGGTCACATTTGAAGAGTTCCTGAACTACTACGCAGGCGTCAGCGCTTCCATCGACAACGACGCGTACTTCAATCTCATGATGCGGAACGCCTGGAAGATTTGAGGGCTCCATCGATAGGCCTGACCTTGAATGTCCATCGGTCTGAGTGTTAAACGTAGTAAACAACTAAACTAGGGCCTCCCAAGTTCCAACACTAGTACTACAACGAGTCGCAACACTCTAGCCTTCATCCAGTTCAAATAATCAATACTACTGTCTCGTGTCGGTTAGGTCACGTGCTCTATCGTGATTGGCCATTTGGACTTGCTGAAGGCTACAGTACGACCGGCCGAAAATTCTTGAGACTAAATTCTTGAGAGCAGTTTAGCTGTTTCCTACAAATAGGCCTTAAATACTTGCCCTTCGATCCGATCAGTGTTCTTCATGTTATGAAATGCCAAACACATGAAACAGTATGATACACAAGTATGCAAAAAACCAATGCCTTCTACATCTGCTAGTACTGGCGTGATAATGATAAGTGCAACAACAACAACAGAAACGGTCAATGTGCCTATTCTTGTCGTGTTTGGAAAGAATACTGTGACTTTTTGCTAGAGATGTGTTATGTATACACCAAACTTCAGTTGATATAGTGACGAAGTAACCTTGATATTGTGAGATACACGTACTTGACATTTAGATATAAGAACAAACAAGAACGTTGAATTTGTACAGTCCTGTGATGCAATTGTTATTTTGTTGATGATGTTGTTGATACATAAGTCACATGACTGCATGGCAATCTTAGTTTGTCTGAGTAGTTTTAACCAATTTGTTCTAACTTTCAACTATCGGATCCGAATATTTTCTTTTTCAAAAGCCATATGAAGTGAGATGGTGATAATTAGCTATAGTAAAGCTTGTAGTAGGATATGTTAACCTATAGTTTTAAAGCATTGTCAATGAAATGCCCGAGGGGTTGGGCGATGCGGGCACATAGTATTGTATAAGCTGACCACCTCCCGAAGCCTTAATATTGACATGTGAACATTACTTGCACCATTACTTCTTGAACACGTTTTATTTGCTGAATTCGTTGTCTCGGTGTGTGTTTTCTTATTAGTTACGGCTTGGGTTATGTGGCAGAAACTTGATAATATGTAGTGGAAGCTAATCAGCATCAACTGAACCAGAGCTATCGTATCAAGAATTGACATTAAGTTTCGAAAAAAAAAATGATACAATTTATCGGAAAGACATGCTTTGGTGTCTGGACGATATGATATTCATTAATGTCTGCTCAGGGAGCGTACCCAAAGAAAGTTATGTAGATGCATTATTCACTACACTAAGTCGACATCTGAAGCTGAGTATATATATATGAAGCTGATGCGACGAGAAAGTCCGCACTGTTGAAACAGCCATACATACAGCTTATAATCAGTCTCTACCAGATAACTACACCAGCTATAGGGAGATATTTACCAGGGAAGCAGTTTGGACACCAGAGGGTTTCATTTACAAGCTCCACGAGGGAAATATATACCTTACCGTGGACTAACTCTACTTACTGGCCAGTCATTCCTTTTCCCCCGAATTCTACGATCCATACCCCCGTAGAAAGGCCTGTTAGAGGCTAGCTTATGATACACATGAACATGTATTATCAGTTTTCGCTGTGCGAAGGCCTCGGTGAATATTTCGTGTATGAATAGCGCAATTGCAAACTTTTCAAGACCTACGGCTATAAATCTAATCTTATCAAAATCTACCTAATTTGATATCGGTTCTTGGATGCTACAATGACACAGTGTTTCTAATACAATGTTTGCAATGCAAGGGGGGAAGTAACTGCAAATTTGCAACTGAATGTCACACCCTTCCAAAATTGCCACACAAATTCATATAAGCCAACACCATGTTTTGTACATGATATTCGGTACATTTTTGGTCTGTGCATGTTTATATTTTATGTTACCTTCTGACAGATAACAATCTGAAGATCATGATTCAGTACTCACTTATTCGGCCGATGATATGGGAAGAGTTTCCACCACTCACGGTGTTAATCTTCGCTTGAATGCATCGCAAATGCAGGAGCGCCAGTTCCTAGTAATGCATGGTCCTGAAACATCCCAGAACAAACTTGGCCGAGACATGCACGACTGTTCATTTACACAGACACGGTCGGCCTATATTGCGCAATGTCGCCAGTGTCCTATACGCGACAGACGTCCCGAATTCGGAGAACAAATCCACGGACCAGAACAACAAGGTGCTGTGTTGTAGGGCGGGACGTCCTCCCTGTGTCACACCTGTCTTTATCCTTTGTTCCACACCTGGTTGTCATGGTGACGGTACGTAAATCCGTCCGACCGGTTTGCTTGGATCGTTGGATGCTTGTTGTGTAGCGTGCCCCACACAAATACCAACAGTAGTGTCTTCAACACGTTACGGGTGATCGGTCGCGCTTACTTACTTCATTCCTGAGTCTCGTTTTTGTTGTCTCTCTCTGATTGTGTCCAACCAACATGGCCACCGCACGGCACAACTACGAGTTGAAGATCAAGTGTAAGAACCAGCTGGCGAAGACAGAAGATCCGGTAGAGAAGCTCAGACTACAGTGTCTCTCTCGGGGTTCCAGTGGGATCAAGGGACTCGGCAGGTTTGTCCGCGTTATTATTGTCTGGTATCTGTCAGTTTTACTTGTAGTCGTTTCAACTGTTGCGCACATTCCTGCTCTACAATTGTTATAACTGTGTAGAATTCATTGAAGCCAAAGTTTTAGTCACAGAAAGTTCGCCAAGACTCGCAATATTCATATATCAGCAGGTGGAGTAGCTAGTTTCAGCGTAGTTGGGAAAGAAGTGTGTCGGGTGGACTCGTTTTTTATGCGGGTCACACAAAATGCCTGCTTGTTTACCTGCCATGCGTCGGTACAACAGGCAGGTGGTATGTGAACGTTGAAAGGCATGAATAAAAGATGGTCTGCGAACTAAAGACGTATTTCTTGCTGGGTTTTGTTTCATAAGAGTACTTGTTGTGACTAGATCAACTTAGCTCTGAGAAAATCGTATTCTTTAAAGAGAATTTGTATTCCGTAAAAATGGCGGATTAAGACAAATATGCTCGACATTATGATTAGAAAAACATTGTTTACGTCATGTTAAAGCTACATATACACGAAACTACAGAATATGTTATTCTAAAAACTTCCCATGTAAAATCGTATGAAGCAACAAGTTCAATATTTTGAATATCAGAAAACCAATGTGATACACAAACGAAATCCTCACAAATTCAGTTCTAACATTTAACGTTAGATATTTTCACAGAGGAGAGTGTTTTCACACACGGTTTATTTCTCCATGCGACATGTAATTTTGAACGTTGAATTATTAATGACGTTTTAGTATCACAGCTCATAGAACAAGAGCCATTTATCCATAATGGAACATTCGCCTCCAGAGACATTATCCCATTTCAAACCTGCAGTTCTTTTTCAAAAGCAGGAGCGTGGTTTTCATCAAAGTCGTTAGGTAAACCAGGTAACTTCATATGTCTCTCTCACAACATCGCTGGTGCTTTGTAGTCTCTACCAGACTAACTACGCCGGGAGAATATTTGCCAGGGTTTCACTTCCAGGCCTAGGATGACAGATTGAACCCTCTCTCCGTAGCCGACTCCCTTAAAAGATACTATTCACTCTATTTGGCCAAATTCTACTAGAGACTAGGTGCTTTGCAACTGATATAGTTGTGTTTCGTTGTTTATGTTCATTGTGCAACATTTTTTGTTATAAAAACTACATTCTTTAACATGATTCTAGGGTCTTCAAAATCATGGACGATGACGGAAACAGGTCCCTTGATTTTAAGGAGTTCAGCAAGGGTCTGCGGGACTACGGGCTCTTTGTGGAACCCCAAGAGACGAAAGAACTTTTCGAACGCTTTGATTGCGATCATAGCGGCAGCATTAGCTTTGACGAGTTCCTACTAGCGTTGCGGGTATGTGTAGTTTTGTGACCTTCGTAACATCTTCCTTTGGCCTATAAGTGTAAAGAACATTTTTTGTATTTTCATTCTAATTTCTAATTCATAACTATCTCTCCTAGCTCTTCTTTCCTTCCATTTTCTCTAAATACTTTTTTTTTTTCTCTTTCTTTAGCCCTCTCTTCCTTCATTACCCTGTTTATTTTTCATCTTTCTTTCTTTCTTTCTTGTTTGTTTTCTCTTATTTTTCATACTTGGCATATACTTTAAAAAAAAAACTGTTATACTTTTTTTGGATCATCGCAGCCACCAATGAGCAGAAGACGGAAAGACTTGATCGCCCTGGCCTTCCGGAAACTCGACAAGACAGGCGACGGCGTGGTCACGGTGGAGGATCTGAAGGGAGTGTACAACGCCACCCAGCACCCCAAGTTCAAGAGCGGGGAGTGGTCAGAGGAAAGGGTCTTCCAGGAATTCCTCAAGACCTTCGACGACCAAAACAATCCTGACAACAAGGTTGGCATCATATTTTCTCTTGTTCAAATCTTTGTTTTTCTTTTATATTCTGTATGGGTTATTTCTTGTGGTATTGGACAATCAGTTAGCAATAAGGATATAGATTTGGAGATAGTTTTAGGGAAAACAAATTAGAAATGAAAGAATTAGCTATAGATTTGTCTTCTTTTTTTTTCCAGATTACCCACGAAGAGTTCGTTAACTACTACGCAGGCGTCAGCGCTTCAATTGACAAAGATTCTTATTTCGACTTGATGATGCGGAACGCCTGGAAGATTTGAGGGCTCTACCAATAGACCTGACCTTGAACTACATTCCAACAACAAACATTATATTTTTAATTTCCAGTTAACGGTTGTCTGTCGTCTTGTACCTTCCTACAAATCGTCCTGCATATAAAAGTGTGGCCCTGCCATTTGCGTCCTGTTGATCCCAGCCGAGGCGCCGCCATGTTGACCAGTTTATCCATCTCAAGGTCTACCTCAGTTATGATTGATAATTGCGACATGCCTTTATATGTACTGTGGAAGTTTCCGGCATTTAGGGACGCCGTTGACAAAATGCAAAACCAAAACGGAACCGTATATCTAGCCTACAAAGCAGGCTTCGTGGCCTTTTTGGGAGGAGGGGGTAGTTCTGATTGTTCATCTGTTCTGCTTGTACCTGGTGTCTAACAGTCCCCAGCTAGATTAGATAATGAGCGACTAAATAAAGTCCATTTGATGTAGAAACAATCTATTTTCGTTCATAAGCATTGAGTAAAGTTAAGTAATTTTTCAGTCACAAAACAGACAGTATATGGGGAGGGTCAGAGTCTATATTGAAAATTCTATCAACTCCATATTCATATAAATGACATACCTTCTTAAGAGGTAGAAAGAAAATGCCTCTCCTGTTACTTGACTAAACTACTACACAAGTAGACATTGGTTCATATTACGTGTTGGTAGAATAGACTTAAATGCTGATATGGATACTTTTCCATGCATTCGAGTACAGAAAATTCAACAACAGAACTGATATTGTTCACAGGTAATATTGAGAATTGTGACAAGCCTTTTCTAACAAAGAAATACATAATGGTATTTTTGATGTAATGTTAAAAGGGACTGCCCAATTTCTTAGCATGACATCTTGCCAATGCAACACAAAAGTCTAACTTCTAACACTGAGTTGAGAATTGTGGCCTTAGATTAAGTGGTTTATCATCTAAGTTCTATGATATCTTTATAATCCTTAACAGTGGTTCTTGTCATGTGTGTCCTTTTTAATAATCAGCAGCAAATGCAAGTCATGGCAGGCACTGTGACATTAAGTAATTTAACAGTCCCTTTAACAAGTTTGCCTTCAAAATGATAAGCCTGTTATCCAGCAACGTACGCTGACACCACGGTTTCCTAACCGTCTTTGCCAACACGAAAGCAGTGACAGTTCGGAAACTGACTTCAGTTGCACACAGCAGAATATCAGGCCAAAAAACAATGGTCCCATAACTCAACCTGCCAATAACATAGCCAAAAGGATGTCTATATGCTTTACATAATAGAACTTACTGTACACATATAAATCTCATGCATAAAAGCAGAATCACGAAAGGACAAGGTTTTGCTATGTGATACGTAATAAGAAGAACTTGTAGCATTTCTTTAGGTATCAGAACAAAATCTCTCAAGATACAGGGCTTTCTTGTCATCTGATGGTGAACCTGTTTTGGTCAGATTGATTCTCTGACAGAACATGAGATGTCCTGATTATGAAATTTCTATATAAGTCATAATCTCTAGAACCTACCCAGAAATCTATAGGAACTACATGTACAAATAGCCATTATATACAGAACAAGGGGCATTCCAGCCGTACTGACATCTTGACATAGAGGAGAAATGATCTACATATTAACCTCCCCCTTGCCAAGGGCCCATTTATGTACCCAACACTGTATTGGTTACAGAGAGGTCAGCAGTATGAGGGGTGAATAGTTTGTCTCCAGTAATTATCAATAAAGGAATTGAAAGATTTTTCCAAACAACCTAAGGTGACTATTAACCATGAAAGATACAAATGACAAAAAGTACTTTTAGTATTTAACCTTTAACACCCCAAGGTACCCACTTGCTATACAGCATGCACATAGAGTATGTGTATGTAGTGAGTGCTTAGTACGAATACTGCACACAATATCTCCAGAATAATTTCACATCAGAGAAGTATCGATTAAGGCCTCCATTTTTCTGCACTAGTTGTGGAAACAAAATGTTGATTTTTCTGAACCTTTACACTACTATTGTATAGGGTGACATGCCATTACAGAGAGTAATCATCTAACGAAAGAGATCACAACTTTGCCCAAACATTTGCTAGCAATTTGAACCGTCGCAAATAGAAGTCTGTGTCACGTGGTCTGCTTGATAGAGAGACTGTTATTTTGCCTTTAAAAATGACACTTTCCTCCCCAAACTCTGTTTTTTTTTCTAGTCAGGTCTCTTAAACCCCATTCAAATGCGAAGCAGGATACACCCAGGCCACGGAATTGATCAACATTCACAATTCCTCTGGGTGGATTCAGTAGATCGGGATTAATCCCCCATTGGAGAATGATTTGGACCGTCCAGAACAACATTTGAGAATAAGGATCAATCTGTGTGCCTGTGATCCATATTCACAAATCCTGGTATGAACTGTATATAGCGTCTGTCTTCTCTGTCACGACCAGTGGAAGATTTCTTCAGTGAGCTTAAGTGTATCGAGATCACTTTCCTTTTTAACTGGGTCTTAGAAGAAGCCTGACCAAAAAAGGTTGATTGAAAATTCTTTTTTTGACCTTTGACGTTGCCTCCTAAGTGCTGAAGTAGAATTTTGTATATTCATTACAAATATTTCATGAAAAGTTTCATATTGACATTAGATTCATAACTAATAATTCAACGATATTCATAACTATGTTTTCTACAGACATACTCTCATGGAATATGTTATTCAGACAACAGATTTGTAAGCAATCCTCATCAAGTAAACAGTTGATCACAAACATGAAAGTTGGGGGAGGCATCCACAATCTATTTTGGGTGTTTTGGAGATTGGAAGCCATATAAACATGTTCAACACGATTTTGAAACTTCATAGACTATCCTACTAGTTTCCTCTCCCTCTGCTTTCATAGATAGCTTTTCAATTTTTGTTATCCCAGTATTTGATTTTGAGCCAAGTGATGTTCTTTGATTATTTTGCCCTGAAATTTAATTTCAGCCAATCAGAGAAGAGAAGACAAATCCTGTTGAGAACACCCACTAAACGAAAATTTCCTGATCCTAGGTAGAAATTCTTCTCTTATTCAAGATTTCAAAGGGGTTAAACTACTGTATTCCTCACAACACCTCCTACTGATCCATTCTGGAATGACAAGTCAAGCAAGTTCACATTAAATTTTCCTATGCTTACAGGGGCAATCTAGCTAAAATTCCCTCAAATCTATGACATCGTCTGCAATTGGTGGCCTTTCAAATCCAATCATATTCCATCTTTTTTCAAGGAAAGGAATAATGTATTTAAATCAACAGCAAATCTAAGAATGACATCATATTGACACCCACATAGTAAAGAAACTATCATGTAGAATTATTCTACTACACAGTCCAATCATATTCTATTTTCAAGTATGAACACTGTAATAAAAGTTTCATCAGAATGATATATCATAGAATTACATGGACACTATTTGACAAAGGAATGCAGAGAGTGCTCAACAGAGCTTCGTTAACACACATACACATTCTCAGTGATTTTAACTCATCCTTTAAACTATATAGACCACAATAAACTCTTCTGCTGTTTTAGATAGGCTAATGCCATACACCATTCAAGGTACCCACAAAGAATCTCTCAGATTTTGCTGCATTTTTCATTGAAACATAAAGACATAAATGTACAAGCTCTGTAAGTGGACTTTAAAAGTTTCCATTGGACACAGCAGACTCGTCCGATACTCCTATATTAGTGGAACATATTTCCGCATTTAAAGTTAATTTCTTACGTTCTTTTTTAATTTGATAACATGTAAAGAAACATACTCTTAAGGATGAGAAATGAGATGGAAATACGTTTGAGACTTAAACTACAGAAATGAACTCAAAACTGGTAAAAGGACTAGTCCATTTCTGAGTTAGGGGTGGCATGAATGATGTACATAGTATTCCTGGTGTGGTTTTCCCCGTGCTATAACTCTTCATGACTAAACTCTGGGTTGTTGGGCACCTCCTTAGAGCACATGGCGGGAGTCTCGAACTCAAACACGTACTCACACCTGTTGGGCTCCGACGCCGATAACAACTTGTTTTCTATGCCACACGTCATACGGACCTGGAAGAGACAAAAGTACAATTAATGTAATTTTCTATTCTTTCACACCACTTCTATTAATTTTCCTCCATAAGATTTATAAGAATTGATTCATGGAATGTACATGTACATCATACTACATGTACATTTATATACTAGGGGTATTTGCTCATACCAAATCTTAAGTCATTAAGCTTGAAATAAACATATGACTCTGGACCAAACAGCCTTGGATCTATTCATAGATAAAAAACAGAAATATGAAAAATGGCACTGCCACACAAATTGTGCATCCCTACATCGTCCATATATTTCTTAAGACGGTAAAGAAACCTGTATGTGCGTGTGTAAGACACACATATGAGAAACCTGTATATTTGTACGAGAATGTTAACGTTGTACCAGTATGTGCATGTACAAGAACCCTGTATGTGCATGTATGGGAAGCCCCATGTACATGTACAAGAAGCCTGTATATATGAGAAGCCTGTATGTCCATGCATGCGAACCCTGTATGTACAAGTATTTGCCTGTCCCCACCTCTGTAGACCTGTCCGGACCGTTCCAACAGTTCTGTCCCTTGGTGTACTTCATGGCGCTGTACTTGTTGTCCTCAGGGCCTGCCCACGACTCCCAGCGACTGGATAATATGGAAGGACACAACACAAACGTCACATTACTGTTATGTACAAAGGGTGGACCAGAGGGAATGGGGGAGGGGGGCAATATTTTCTCAAGCCAAGATGTTCTGCATTCTTGATTGTAGCTGAACTCTTTTCTATAATCCCTTTCAGACATGGGGAATTTTTTTGTCAAAACCTCACCTGATTATTATCAGTCTATATCAAGATATGAAACATGGCAACCCTAAAAGCTCTGTACTTAAAAATTAAAGTTAAACATTAAAGATTGAGCATTTTAATGATGGCTATAACATTAATATATCAGTCAAGAAATGGAGCTGCCATTCAACAATGTTTAAAAAAGTAATTTTCAAAAAAATTTTACACTTTAAGTTTAAAACTTGAATAATTTGATGACAAGGCTGGCAATGATGGAAAAAAAGTGGTAACACTTTCAAGATATGCAAGCAGATGATATGACATTGATCTCACCCTAATGTTGTCTCCGACCCGCCATGTTTGGGGCTCTGTGAGCACTTGTCAAACGGACACAGCTTGTACTTATACTCCTTAGTCTCCAGCTCAAAACACTGCCCGTCCAGGGAGCTGTACTCCGCCTCAGCGCCAAAGTCTGTGCCGAGCTGCTTCTCAAGTTGCCTAGTTGTTGTGAAAAGTGAGCACAAGATAATAGAACCTTTGTTGTATTACTCATAAAAATTTTGAGGCTAGCAGTAGCATTTCAATCTTAAGCTCAGAAGGAAGGCAGTACGGTTTGTAATTAGGTTTTACTGACATTCTATCTTATTCTATGTTGTGTACCCAAATTTTTTTTCTGTGTACCAGTACGTCTATTCCCAAACCAGAATATGCTGTATACTCGTGTTCAATATTATCTTAAGGCCACAAATATCTACGTGCACTGGTGCACCCACAGTCAAAAATTAGGTACACAGCTCCAATTTTGGGTGCACATAAGTGCATATGCACCCAGTATTTCGAGCCCTGATTTCATCTTGAAGGCAACACACTTAGCCATGCTTAATTTACAATACATGCACATGTAGTTGTTTTATCTGCAAGTGCCTCTGGGGGCTAAAGGAGCTTTACAGAATGTTTAGATTCACCATCTGGAGGGGGACGCAGTACACCTATGTCTCAGTAGGAGGCACTACTAACCTGATCTGTGCATCAATATCGCTGACTTTCTTGTTTGCTTCTGTGTACTCTGCTCTGGCTTGGTCTGCAGCTGTTGTAAACATTGTATCGTCAAAGCAAAGAAACAAAAGGTTTGCATTGTTCAAACTATAACACAGTTTAACACAACTGTATCATCAGATAAAGGTCCATTGAGCAAAGAAAGGGTGCTCCTTTTTTTACACATTGCTCTAGTATGATACATAAAAGCAGCTTAAAGGATTTAAAACTTTTGTAACATTTCCCATACTGTACTTTTAATACACAAATTCTGTGCAAAGAATAAATGTACCAGATAGGCAACACAAACATAGGCTATCTGGTACATGTTTGTGTAGCCTGAGTGCCATCCTGTTTAGCTCTATCGGTACCTTCTGTTTGGTAAAGGTAGAGCTTGGAACTGAACAGGATGACATTCAGGCTAATATTGGTGTACAACAAACCTGAAATCAGCTGTTTTGTCTCTTCATCATAATCCGGCATCTCATCCTCGTCAGTTTTGGGTTCGTCCTTGTCCACGTCGATATCAGGCTCATCATCATCATCTGGGTAGTCGTCATCAAGATCATCATCATCATCATCATCATCATCTACATCTTCATCATCTTCCTCATCATAGCCTAGGAGAGTACACGTAGAGTAACTCAGCATACTTAACGCAATCTATCATTCCTACAGCATTGAACAAGAGGGATCCTAGCCTGGGTGCCATCCTCCGTAGTAACCGCTGGCTCAAACGATTTGATTGCAAACCATGGAAAGCAAAATGATTGAGCTAGTGGTTGCTACGGAGGATGGTACCCAGGCTAAAGGGATCCTACCTTCTGAGGACAATATCTTTTTACAGCAAGCAATCTTTCTTTTATCAAACAGTCCTTACTGAGAAACTACGGTATTCCGATGTACTACAATTAAAAAAGTGCAAAAGCTTAAAATGAACCATTTGGTGTACCCATCAACTATATGCATCATTAAAACATGAGTCAAAAACATACAAATCAAAAGAAAGAGGTAGGAATTTCTGATCACTGTAGATGTCAAACCCTCTAAGACAGTTAAAGAGATAACTCACGCTCTTCTTCCTCCTCCTCCTCTCTCTCCTCCTCTTCTTCAGCAGGAGGAGGGGGTGGTGTTTCTTCAGACGGAGCCAGATCTGGGTCTCCTTTGGTAGGTTCTGCTGCAGGCGGTTCCTTTGCCTTGTCCTATTATTAAACAACATGAAAATTTACATCATAGAAACCAAGCACATATTCTTCACTCCTGCATCCATTTATCATCTTACCATTGTCTTTTTTTTCATGTTATGCTTCATATCAGCATTTATACAGAAATGCATATAGAGGTATTTTGTCTGTAAAAAACGTGTCTTGACTTGCCAATACAGTGCTTTGTTTCCTCATTTTAAGTCAAGTCCTTAAACAAGTCTTTTACATTGTAATAGTATCTACCAAGTATTTTCCCCCCTGTACACACCTCTAGTAATTGTTAATATCAAAAAACACCCCTCTTACCTTTTCCCCTTGGTAAAGGTCCTTGATTTCGGGCCAAGTTTCTGTCAGAAAACGGTCCAAATCCACCTCCGTCACATCACCAAGATGGGTCTAAACATATCATAAAAAAGCCTTGAAGTTTGATCTGTATTCAAATCACATATCAACCAGTATACCAGCACAGGACACATCACATCAAGCATGTACATTGTAAGCACAGGTTATCTTAATAAGTGGGTTCATGGTCTCAACTGCACATGTGCAGTGTGATGCATCATGAGTAACATGTCAAAGTTGAAGGCCCCTGAGACATAAACAAAACGTATTTGGACATGTACATGTATCAAGCATGATTCAGACATATTAGGGGACTTTACCTTTGACCTCACACATGCACATGAACCCACTTATAACATCCCGACCAATCAACCTCTTTGAAACTCAGATTCGAATCAGCCATGACCCGACAAACGGCTTTCTAAGTTGCTTTAACGACTAAATCTGGCAAAACAAACTCGCCATTGAGATGTGGGAAGGTGTCAGCTTTTAAGGGATGTTTTCAGATTGACAACTTTGGCACTTTGGAAATGATACAAGCCGACCACGATTAAACCTTTCAAGAAAGTAGTTTCTACTACTTTTCTTCAAAGGTTTCATGATGGTCAGCCCGACAGAAAGCGATTTGTCCGGTCATGGCTGATTCGAATCTGAGTTTCAAAGAGGTTGATTGGTCGGGGTGTTATAAGAGCAAGTTATGTAGTATAGAATAGCTTTTTAACCTTGGCCTCGTCTTCTGTGACCTCTCCATCCACATCATCATCAAACTCCAGGTGAGTCTGGAACTCCTCCAGTTTTACCCTACAGAGAGAAGGAAAGGTAAACTTCAACATAAGGGACAGCAGTGTGGATTACAAGCACAAAAAGACATCCTTGGGTCAAAATGAAAGCTTTATACCAAGGCAAGGTATCATTACTTTACTTATCATCTTCCCAACTGAGGTAAAGCGCAATGCTTTTTCAAGTAGCTAGTAGTTGTATTTGTGTCTGTATAGCCAGTATAACTGCCCTTCAGGATAACACACCAGCTTTCCGGCAGCAGTTGGTTGCATTACACTGAACAACCTGTCAGAGCTAACCTTCGTATACCTAGCTTTACCTTAAGCGTTGTTTACAACCATCTAGTGAGGACGCCTCTACTGTACTTTGTGGCAATGAGTACCACTCTATGATAGTTCTAGGAGAAAATGAATAGTGCAATGCAGCTTCGCTACGTCTTGTGTTGTTAGCCATACACTTCTCAATAAGTGTGTTGGGTTCTTTTACTTGCAGAGGTTTAACACCGAAGGATAGCTCATCAACACAGTGCATTCTATAGATTGAAGAAGCATTTCAAATCTGTATTAACATTACAGGGGATAGCTACTTTCAAGAACAAAAATACATGTGAAAAATCTTGCAACATCATCTACATTGAGAAAAACAGTCATGGGACTTGACAGAGGGGGAGGGGGCACACTTACAGGCCATCCCCATCCAGGTCCAGCTCACTGAACGCAGCTGTGCCTGCCTCCTTTTGTCTCTCCAGTTCTCGGGCAGCCTTCACCTCTGAAATACACATTGCACAGTGTCAAACTGGTGGAAAGATTAGCCCTGACCAGAGTTTGTATCAAGCCATGTATAGAAGACAATTCAAACTCTACAACAGGATAAAATTTGGAAATTCACTTCTGGATGTTTCGAGTGACATCCATCACTCTTCTGCGGCATCAATAGAATTGTCTTTACATATTGTTTACCTGGATGTCTAACCTTCATAAACGTAGAATGTAAAGAAGTTATTCCTTACGGAAGAATGTGCTGTTTAGTCAAAAATAAGTATGATATCGGAGGTCACAGATTAAAAATCTGTTTTTATAAGGGGATAAAGCTTCTTTAGACAAATCCTACATGTGTCTCTTTTTGAAGACTTTGGTATAACTATAGAATAAACAGATCCACACCATCCCAAGCCTGCTTGTGCTTGTCCACTGCCTCCTTCTCAGGTGCCTCGGCAGCTTCCTTTGCAGCTGTAAAATCAAATCAAATCTAAGATATTTCAGGACAAGCAACACCATCTACATACAGAAACACCTGCACGTTTCATTCAGTCCAGTGAGCTGTTATGGTCATGTAACAGAAAACATACTTGTACATGTAGTACACATCTTTCTTGACCACATCGCTGAAAAAGATTGCCATCTTATAATAGTAGATGAAAAAACAACAGATTATCTAATTAATGCTTGCCGTCAACAACAAAACTGTTTCTATGTTGCATGTATATGGGTAGTCATATTTCTATGTTAATAACAACTTGTTACTGTTCTTTTTTGAAATACAGATGTAATAGAAATGTACAAAATGTTATAAACCAACCTTGTGCCTTTTGCTTCTTGGTCTCCACAACTTGTTTCTCTTCCTTCAAGGCATTCAGCTTTGCCTAGGTAGACAACAAAGGTGACACATCACATACAGGTGTACTACACAATTAATTTTGAGTATTCACTGTCACTTACCACTGATTGTGTATTATTTGGTGCAGGGAGTAGACAAGCTGAGGAATATTTGGTGGAATGTTTCTACTTATGAGTACTGCATGTGACAGGGACATCTTTTAAAAGTTTCTAACATCCAGGAAGGAAAATGCATGGAGGCTGTGCACTGAATAGTTTGCCTTTAACTTTTAAGTCCTGAAGCTTGCCTTTAAATTCTGTAGTTTGCCTTAAGTCAAGTACAATGTAGTTTGCCTTTAAGTAGTTTGCCTCTGTAGTTCTGCATTTTGCAATGTAATTTCAAATTATGTTATGTGACATGTCATATAAAGATGATGGTTGGCAGAGAATTTTGTTCCTCATAAGTCACATTGTTGGAAATTTTTTGTGAGAATCATACAGACAACCTGAGGGGAAAAGCTACAGTCAAATTCTAAAGTCATTAATATAATATCATAATCACATATGTAACACTTGTAGTTTCACCAGTGCTTGTGTCAAGATTCTGCTACTCATCTCTATTAAAGCTGCTGAGTCTCTTTCGTTCTCTGCACAGATTTTGCGGGGAAGAGACAAAAGAGCATCGGCAGCTACATGTATAACAGGAATGGACACCAGGCTAATGTCCTGGTACCCACCTCTCTGTCCTGCCTGGTTTGTTTTCCATCAGCCACCAGGGTCTGCCTCATCTGGAAACCCTTGTTGATGACCTCGGCTTGCTTTTTCCTCTGTTCAAGTTCAACGGCACCCATCTCCCTTGAACACAACAACAACAGCATAGACAATGTTGGAGCACCCTGTTCACTTCAAACTATACACAAATATTGAGTTCTTGCTCAAGGGCTAATTGCAACATGAAAGAATGCATAGAAAAAGTATACAGACAGTGCAAGTTAACAATGGTGACAAGTGGAACAAGTGACTATTCTAAGAACTGTTACGGAATACAACCAAAGCTTTTGGGGTTTGAATGTATAATTCAATCTCTATAACTGGATTAAATTCGGAGATTACTTTTGGAAAAATTACACTCTGAAACAAGCATTCATTATGATAGAAAACTAGAGTTTCCTAACCCCATACCTCCACCGACAATCATTTTCTCAGTAACTTCTGGAAATAATCTCTGTTTAGATGGATTTGAACCTAATAATCTTCATCACTACCTAACAATATTACCAATCGATTCGATTTTTATGCCTGGAGCTTTATCCTATTTTCCCACATGTAGATAATTTATCTACATGTGGGAAAATAGGATAAAGCTCCAGGCATAAAAATCGAATCGATTGGTAATATTGTTAGGTAGTGATGAAGATTATTAGGTTCAAATCCATCTAAACAGAGATTATTAAAAGCAGATGACATACCTGCACTTGTCTTGACACAGTATCAGTCCACTGTACTCATCCGTACCATCACAGCAGTCTGGGAAGTACAGAATGAATTTACATCACTCTTGTGTAACAAGTCTACATTTTAAAAGATAATTGTGTAGTTAGCCGAGTGTAAGGACGCAAACAAGGTCCGCACACAGCTAGTCACTGCTCTAGACTGATCCGTCCGTGAGGGTGGGTGGCAATTGTACACTGCACTTCATCTAAGACTCTTCAAATGATTCAAATCATAAGTCAAACTCATGATTATATTATCACTGAGGTATTACCCAAAATCCCACACACAAAATGAATTTGAGATGGCTAGCTGTTTGACTTGTCCTTGACTTAAGGACCAGTTGCAAAGGGTTGCAAGAATCACAATAACATACAGGAAAACCTACAATAAATAATCATAGTATTACCTGCCAGTCTATGGTGAACACTCAAGAGATGTGAAACAAAAATGGTTACAGTAAAATTATACTAAAGAGGTGGCCATTACGTACTAGTATAAGATTCTTAATGCTGGAGTCAATGGGACCATAAAAAGGTAGCCACAAAGAACAGGTGGGTCGTTATGCAGAGGTGATCGCTAGTACAGGCATGCCAAGTGGTTGCATCCTGAAAGTTACTGTGAGAAGACCTACTCACCACAAATGCCATCATTGACCCTGGATGAAGGGATAGTTTTTGGTGTGAAGCCCTTGTTACTGCAGTAGTACATCATGTTGGGACAGGCAGCAGTACCTTTGTTTGCACAGTCATAATGTCATTATACAGGAAGCTAAAGATTAGGTATATTCCATTGTGGTCCATTGGGGAAGAGTACACATGTGAAAACTGCATCAATCTTATTTCTAAAATCCCGACGTGACACAAATCTTTTGCATGCTGGGAAAAACACTAGAACACTGCGTTGTGCTGGGGGCAAGTGAGTCATCGTCATGACAACATAGACTGGACCCAGTTGTCATGGCAATGTGTTGCTTGCCCCTGCGTTATCCATAATTCCATGAAGGAGAATAAGGCCTATCATCATAAACTACCAATTTACACGTTATAGTCAAATTTCTAAAAGTGGAGTTGGGAAACATTTATTCATATGCATTTTCCACTGGATTGCAAATCAATATTCTAGCTGACAGGCTGATATGTTCATAATCTTACAAAGTTACAATTAACAGTCAGACATACTAATACTATACAAAACTTTGCTTGAAGAACCATGCCCATACTTTCTGTGGCTAACTCAGGTTTTCTCTAATAGCTGGTTGAAAAAAAAAAAACAAGAAGCCATTTCATAGATTCGAGTATGCATTTGCAATGTCAAAGGTCAAGGCCCGACTTGTATTTCTGTCTCGACCATTCGACCATAGCAATGCCCAGATGGGTTTTGTTTCGTCCCAAGGACCTTCACCTTTGACATTGTACATGCGTACTCAAATCACTGAAATGGCTTATTGCTTCTTTTTTCCCACCAGCTATTAGAGCAAACTAGAGTTAGCCACAGAAAGTAAAATAGCGTACTTGAATCTACAAACGGGCTTATAATACTTAAATACACCTGATATTATAATTACACCTGATATTATAATTATTATTAAATAAGATATCTCATATCTCATAATTACACCTGATATTATAATTATTATTAAATAAGATATCTCATAGATAAAAGTAAAGACATGATCTTACCAGGCTCATCAGTCCCATCCTTACAGTCACAGTAATCATCGTTAACCTGATCAAAGGGGATGGTTGCTGAGCCGTCTAAACAAGTGAAGGGCTTGGACTCATCATAGAAAGGTTTATCTGAAAAAATACATGATGGAAAATGCCTAGATTTAAACATGTTAACCTCGGCGTTGTTTTGTAGATAGGCATAAACAGTTAGAATATTGTCCAGCTGTGTCTGATGTTTTTCAAAATTTTATTACACATGTGAAACAGTTTTTCATATTTCTAATCCAGGATAAATGTATTATTACGAAGTAAGACATATTTCGAATCATTTCTTGCTATTCAATCAAGGCTTAAAATTCATTTTTGGAATAAAATTTAGGGGCACAGCAAACAATGCATGTGTACAATACAAAATAAAGTAGAATGATAGTAAAAGAATAGTATACAATAGTACGTTTATGCATGTCACCCTTTACAAATATCTAGGTGTACCTACAGTAAAGAATTAAGTGCACAGCTCCAATTTCTGGTGCACAAAAGGGCATATGCCACCGTGTCAATCCATAGTGTACCACAACCGACACAATGCTCAAGATCATTGACGAATAGCTACCGGCGAAGTCATTATCATCTTTAGATTGGCAACAACACAAAGACTACACACGTCCAATCATAACAATTAAATTAGGTCACAGATAATTAGATCAACACTTGGTTGGTACAAATTGAGCAATATTATAAGGAAGCCATACGATGTCAATTGTAGATGATATGGAGATATAAAACGAGGAATGCAAAACGCAAACGCACAACCCTGCCTCTATTAGATGGAAACATATTATGTTGTCGAACGGCTCTCTGAAGTGAAGCAGAACAATGGTTACTTCCTTTGTGAGCATTTTTCAGCAAACACAAGTGGGGAGGGCGACACGTGTACAGGGTATGTTTCAACAGTACTTACGCAGCAACGATACTCCTCTCGGCCGCAAAATTTCTACCGCAGCTGTGTTATAAAATGGACTAACTATGTGTAAAACTAGAAGTCCTAAGAACATTTCTCTGTATAGAAATGAGCGAAAATTGCACAAAATCCCTCGTACACACGGCATCGTTTCCGCCATCTTGGGAAATTTGGGTCCCGTGCGCAGGCGTATGATTTGTGACCTCCTGATTGGTCAACAGTTACTTTCTCATTCCCAGGGTTCTCTGTGGCAGGTGCCTGGAAAAAAAAATGAACCACCTGCTATAGAGCTACTTAGAAATTACAAAGAAAGCTAAAGGGAGACAAAACTTGGACGGAAAAAGGTTGTGTACTAAGACTTCCGAACCCCGTCCCACTGTTACGGGCTTGGTCTTTGGGTTCCTCTATTTGAAAAGCCCTAACCATGTTCATTGTCATAATATCACGAAAATGGAAACATGCGGACTAAAAAGGTAAGGTCAGTCTTAGCAGGAAAATGAACATTCTAGGCGTGTCTGAAAGTTCATAATAGTGGAACATCACTTCGGGGAAATATCTTGATGAATTATTCATAAAGATAATGTTACCAAAAGCGTCACATCGATATCACCTTTTGTGCATTAATAATTCATAAACAAAATGCGCCCCAAAAGATTAGAATGTCCATAACAATAATAGAGCACCTTCCAATGATATCATTCCCTGTTACAATTAATGGTTATCAAAGTAGGGCCTTGAAATTTTTTATGTTGAAATTAAGTCAAGTTGATTTCTTGCAACTTAATTTCATAGAGCAATTCAGTATCATCATCTCATGATTGATTTCTCTATTTCTCCACTACATGCACTAGCGACAATAGGTTGACTTACGGTGGATGTTTGGGCGTTTCCTTATGAGAGGGTGTGTATGATATAAAAGCACACTCAACCATCATAATAGCTTCGTCATAAAAAGGTTTTGTCATTTCCTCACAGCACCATCAAATTCTTCTGAATTGTGTTGGAAAAGGCATTGGAAGACACGGAATATCATAAGGTACGGATTAGTTGGTGTTTCTGTAGCTATTTTCTACCGAATTCTCGTACATGTGACGTGCTGGTATACGTTAAGGTATGCATTTAGATATTACTGTACACCTTCAGCCAATCGTTTAAAACATTTTCTGTTCTGTGGGAAAATAGAAACAAGCCTACAGACTTTGCCAGTAGTCCGATTTTGCCAGTTATTATGTGCTATATATTTTCTTAATTTGTATATTTTAACAGGAAACGATGGCGTCTTACTTGCCGCGAGTAAACAAAAACAACACGAGTGTTCTTTTGTCGGTGGAGCATGAGCAGAAACTGAGACAGTGGCTGAAGAAGCCTACGTCCGATTTTAAACTTCTTTTCAAGGCGACCGCGAATACCTACAACGCCCACGAGTTTCATCGCCTTTGCGACAACCAAGGGCCAACCATCACCGTCGCCTACAGCCACAGCGGCGACGTTTTTGGCGGGTTCGCCAGCGTGCCGTGGCGAAGCGCGGGAAAGCACGTCACCGCACCCGGGTCCTTCCTCTTCAACCTGAAAAGTAAGGTGCGCTTCCCTCTCAAACAGCAAGGTAACGCTTCTGCCTTGTACGACGACGGGGCCTACGGACCGACGTTCGGCGGTTACGACTGGGTATCCTTCACCGGTTCCGGGATGAAATCCTCCCTGTTGGGCCCGCCTCACTCCCGGGTTGAAGCCCAGGGGGGCCGGTGTAACATCGGGAACATTTACTCCCCCCACGCAACCGACAGGGCGGTGTCATACGAGGAGTTCGGCGGGCTGGAGGCGTACGGATATCTGGCGGGAACCTTCTGTACCGACCTGGACTACAAGGACATCGAAGTCTACACCATCAGAGGTGCGTGTTGGCTTTGTCAGATAAATTTGGGTAAAATATCTCGCCGAGAACAGTCGCTCGGGTACACGACGATAAAGGCACCAGAAAATGTAGAGTTTCAGCATTGTAATAGTAAGATAGTCAGTACTCAGTAGTGATATCTAGCTAGCCATACTTTTTGTATGATTTGTAGGCGACTTAACAGTGAAATTTTGTAACAGACGACCGGGACGTCGTCTACCCCCAGTGGCGAGGAGTGTGGGGGTAGAACCTGTGCTCTTATTAGACCCGATAACGAGTAGAACATCTGTTGTGAATTTTTAAGACCCACGTGCCCCTAGATCAGTCTCAGCCAAGACCATCTATCTTACGTAACAGGTAGTCTGATGTTTGCACTATTTATTGTCGTTTTGACAGACAAGCCATTCTTTATGGGAGGCAGAAGAGCGGAGCCCAGTCCAAACGTTCCGAAGCTTAGAGAGACTGCATGGAGGACAATGGAGTGGACTGTTAGGTACGTCTTTCCGCAACGTAGTCATTCATATGGCTTACTTGATCATGTGGATCCCTTGTTTCCAATTTTCGTTTGTTGTAAATGTAAATTGATTTCAAGATCGCTCATTGACTTTACATATACTAGTAATCTCTAAGCAGATCTAAACGTTGGCAAAGACCGCATCCAATTGGCAAAATGAGTTTTTCTAGCAACCAAAGATTGGGTGTTTGAGACTAAAAACTCATTTTGCCAGTTGGATACGGTCTTTGCCACCGTTAGATCTGCTTGGAGATTATCTACATATAAAATGGACACATGTATTGCCTCACAGGAAACAGTCTATTAATTCCAAACTGTTGTATGGAAACTGTGTGAAAAGGAGGTCATGTTGTTATAATTATACATACACGTATTTCGTGAGCGATGGTTAGACTTCAGTACAAAATAATTTTTTCTTATTTTCTCACACGCAGCACAAGAGATGAGTTGGTGCGAGAAGTGTGTGAGTATCACCCCCTGGACAGCACGAGGGCCCCACAGGCACAGATCCTGCTGCTGGGTCCGGCCGGAGCGGGGAAGTCCAGCTACTTCAACACCATCAACTCCATCTTCAGGGGACATGTGACGTCACAAGCCGTCACAGGGATAGCGCCGCACAGCCTGACTACCAAGGTACACTTCACACATGCGTAGTAATCACAGACAAAGCTGGGCTGCGAAAATTGATGTTTATTTTGATGACAAAACACCCTGCTACAGTACCACTCACTAAGGGAGCAGACTGTGTTTTATATGTTCGTAACTTTAAAATGTGTCTGAAGTAGCATGGAGTCCAGCCTTAAGCTTGGTAGCTACCCCACTTACATGGGTAGCGGACCAAAGCTAAGGCTGAACCCCAGGCTAGTCTGAAGAGCGGAAACTTTACCCGCTAAATCTGATTAGATTAAGACGTCCAGATAAACAGCCACTAAGATGTATTCAGAATTTCTGGATGTATCCACGGCAGTTCCGCCGGTACGAGGTGCGGTCTGGCCGGGGCGGGGGCGCGCTGGGGTTCCGCCTGTGCGACACCATGGGTCTGGAGGACGGGCAGGGTCTGGGCGTGGCAGACATACCCTACCTGCTGGGCGGGAACGTACCTGACAGGTACCAGGTGAGGACGATTGCATGTAGAGGTAACCAGTATGTGTAGAAGCGTTAACGGTTCGCCTTTTCAAAACTATAAGAATGAAAGAACGTGGCTATCACAATAAGCTAGTTCACGGTTTAAACTGTGCATGCGCAGTGTGATGCATTTTGTGTAATATGTGAAAGTTGAAAATTCAAATTCAAGAGACATAAACAAAACACGTCTAAACATGTATCAAGCATGGTCTAGACAAGAACTGTTTACAAATAAGGGGCCTTTACCTTTGACCTCAGGCATGCGCAGTTCAAACCGTGAACCTACTCCTCACCTGTACATATAGATATAAATTCCTATTCCAAGTGCGTATTGGCAATAGGCTTTATGAGAGATGGATAGAATCCATGCGCCATTTAAGATGCCCTAATTGTAATGCAACTTTTCATCCTCTTTATTTTCCTAAAGTTCAACCCAGCCGTGTCCATCGATCCCAACATTCCCGGGTTCAAGGTCAACCCTCCCCTGGCCGAGACAATCCACTGCGTCACATTTGTCATCGACGCATGCGCGATGAGCGTTCTGTCGCAAGGGATTGTGGATAAGATCAAAGGCTTGCGGACAAAAATCAACGAGCGAGGTTTGCACTTCTCTAGTGTTATTGGTGTTATCGCATGTCCATCTATCGATCATTTTGAAAAAAATTATCAGGAGAAAAAGGCTCACTTGTATGATCATTGAAATGGACTTGTAAACCTTTCTTTGCAAAACGTTAGATATAGTCTAGGCGATTGGTGCAAAAATATAATAATATATATTCAATATTCAAAATATAATAAGAGCATGGCATAAGTGTTCTATACAACGATAAAAACGATTCTAGGGGTGGAGCCATTAGAAACCTGCTTTTATATAGCAACTGTTGCTAGGCAACCTTTTCTGCTTGGCAACAAGTAACTTAGAGAACTAGTGTCTGTATTTCTACCTGAAGACGCCTTGATTTTTGAGCCAAATGAAATAAAAATCCGTATAGTGGTGCAAATTTTTCTTTGATATGAATCTCCTTAAATATGTTTCTTTGCATCTTTTTTATAATTTTCTTTTTGAAAATGTATGTAAATATAAGGTACAACCTACCTCTCTACAGGGGTCCCGACAGTGGTAATGTTGACGAAGGTGGACGAGGCATGCCCCGAGGTGGCTAAGGACCTGTCCGTGGTGTACAGCAGCGCGTGAGTACGGGGGGAAACTTCCTGCTGCTTTCAAACAAAAGCCAAGAAGCTGGAAACTTAAACCAGAAGTCTTCCAACACCTCCCTGAACATGTTAAATTGTACTCCTTCCGTCTGTTTTATTTTTTAAGTCACAGTTTTATTATTACGCAAGGATAAGCAAAAAAAATGTAATAGTAAGTAAGAAACCTATAACTTGAAAAAGAAAACAGCCAGAAGCTAAGGAAAGATCAGGTTACTGCTTATTTTTAGAGCCACCATAGATGCGTAAACGTATTATAATTCATAGATATAGTTTACCCTAATGATTTTATGAGCTGGGAATAGAGTTTTCTATCAGACTTTATTTTCCGCTCAGGTTGGTGCAGGAAAAGGTAAAGGAGCTAAGCGGAAGGCTGGGTGTTTCCGTGTCCAACATTCTCCCCGTCAAGAACTATGCCACGGAGATGGAACTGGACAGAAGGGTAACTGTCAATCACAATTAGAAGTTCAACCAATGATAGCATGGCAATTAGTGGCGCGACAACGTGATGAGAGTTTCTGCATGTCCACCAAATATTTTCATTCTTATCTGATAATTAACGACAGCAAATTGTGACGGTATTCTTGGGACTGTCGGGGGGGGGGGGATTCAGCTGTCTTGTGGCGGAAAAGACTGTATGTGCGCACCTAAAGTAGGCGTGTGCACAACTAACGTAGGTGTGTGTTTATCATTGTACCTGTCGGCCACGGTAGTATTTCATCCCTATTGACCGTCGGTTCTGTCATCATGAGCCTCGCTGAAAATCGTCATGACGATGCATGAGACGTAGCAGAGGCTGATATGCCCAGTCGTAGATTCGATTACGCATGTGCAGTGTCAAAGGTGAAGGTCCCTGGCTTGTAAACAGTTTTCGTCTCGACATTGTCCGATTTGCACAACAATGCCAATACGGGTTTTGTTTACGTCTCGGGGGCATTCACCTTTGACACTGCACATGCGCACTCGAATCTACGAATGGGCTTATTCTCCCGGTCACTCTGACTCACAACGTTCTCTGTCGCCCCACTAGGTTGATATCCTGGCTCTGACCGCCCTCAGACAGATGCTACGTTTTGCCGATAACTACTTTGACGACTTCGAAGAAGACCAGGATGACGTCGAACCAACCGACATCATTCACGTGTCCACTAATTGAACTTTGACCTTTCATTTTGTATTTCTGTACATCGGACGGATAAAATGAGGAGAGACTTCTATATAGTAGCAATGAGGTTGAAATCAAACGATTTTAACCTCCTTGATATAGTATCAACTTACCCACACAATACAAGGCGTAATATAATTACGACTTGATAACAAAAGGTTGTGACTCGGACCACCCGGACAGTTACATGATCTCCGTCTTCCTCATGGACTATCTGGTCGAGAAGTCCGGTTACAATATAGTTAGCATTGTGGAGTGTCTGAAGTAGATTCTGAATTTTGGTTATCACCATAGAATTTATGCCTTCGTGGACTAGGAAACAATAATGCTAAAACCAGATTAATAACAATTACCGCCAATGGCAGATTTGCGCCTTGTTTACGCAAGATACCAGAAGAAAAGATAAGCACAGCTACTTTGCATGCACACTGGACTATCATATTGATTACTTTGGAACGACGTCCTTTCATTTCAGCGTCCTTTTTAGTAGAGACTGTATATGACACTTTAAAATCAATCAATCAATCAAAATGGTTTTTATTAATCAACAGAACTTGCAGTACTACATTTGTAGACTGAATTGCGTCTATTGTGACATACATCGTACGAATCACATTTATTCACAAAACTATTATTTGCACTATTGCACTCATTGCACTTATTGTCATAAAATCACCTCTGTCAGCATTGTCGTTTTAAAATACTATCACGTCTAAAAGCGAATACATGCATGTACAACATTAGATCCATTAATTATAACATAAGACTACTCAGGCAGCAGTGTCATTTTGTTATCTTCGCCGAGTACTATAGTACTCGGGGTAGATTATGTTTTCGGTTGAGCCAGCTGTTTGGTGGGTCTGTATGTATGTCAAGAGCATAACTCAAGAAACCTTTGATAAATCTTTATGATTTTTGGTAGGTGTGTAGTGGTTGTGCAAAGGAAGGTCAAGTTCAAAAATGGTTTACCATGCGTTTTTCAACAGTACTGCAGCGGACTTTTAATTTTCGTGCGTTTGTATGTAGGCAAAAAAAGTGACGGAAACGTTGATGGATCTTCATGATTTTTTGCGGGTGTGTAGATGTTGTAGAAACGGAGGTCAAGTTCAAAAATGGTTTTCCTGGCATTTTCCGTCGGTACTGCAGCGGGCTTTTTGTGGATGTGTATTTTCTTGTGGACAACATAACTCAAGAAGCTGTTGATGGATCTGTATGATATTTAGTGGATGGGTAGGGTTTATGGAAAGGAAGGTCAAGTTCGATAATCGGCCTTCTAGTGAGTACCTAAGGTACTGCAGCGGAGCTTCAAAATTTACTGGCATATTTTCTGAAAGTGCTATGGTCATGATATTTGTGTGGTAGATAGTTCATGCCACAAGAAGTAAGTTCTGTAAGTTTGGGCTCCCTAGCGGCTTGTTCAGAACTGCAGTGGGTGTTTTTGTTTTGACATTCGGACACGTATTACTTGAGAAGGGGTGAAGAGATTGTCGTGAAGTTTTGTATGTAGAGAGCTCAGATGGTGCTGCTAGCTAGAAGCATAAATAAACAGATGGGGTACATAAATAAACAAATGGGGCAGTCTCACTACAATTCAAGCAGATGTGTGGGTCCGGTTGGTTTTTAAAGTGTTCAGTTTCGGCATTTTTGTCCAACACACGGGTTGAGACATAACGGAAAGGGAACAAAATAGAAAGCCTTACAAAACACCTAAAAACATGTGAATTACCAGCCGGACCCACTCCTCTGCTCAGAGAGTACACTGCACCAAAACTGCACTACTGCTAGGTATTACCTAGCACCGTATGGAAAAGTAGCATGTACTATGTCTTGCAAAATGTGTATGAAAAGGAATAAAGATTCATTCTATTCATATATATTGACTGTACCATTTAATTATAACTTTCAATTTTTTTGATGACCAGTTATAACATATATCAGCACACTATACACATATACTAGTCCTGTACCACCAACTGATTTTTATCCCTATCTAGACTGGACTCATTCTCCACCCCCACCCCCCATCATAACTTTCAAACGGTATGGTGTATGTAGTCTCCAACCAGACCCAATGGATTGCAAAGACCGTATCCAACTGGAAGAAGGAGCTTGGGTTGCAAAACGTACTTCCTCTGCCAGTTTGATACGGTCCTTATGCAACCTATAGATCTGCTTGGAGATTATGGTGAATGATCAAGTTTGCAGGGGGTGATAAGCATGTAAATATTAATCACTCTCCACAATAAGCCTTGATTATTTGGCGAAGATAATGTGTTCGTGGAACTCTAGTTTCATTAAGTATCATTAGAATAATAATAATGGTTTATTCGATTCAAACAATCAAACAGCGAAACATCACATGGCAGCCACAGGCTGAATTGCGTGGCTCTCGCCGCCATTATAGAGGAAAGGGGTGTGATGTGATACTTTTTTTGTTGTTGTTCCATCACTCAGAGTACAATTGACACGCCGATCACAGATTACCTTACCATATATATGTGTTGCCTTACCGTGTTGGTATTATCTGTAACCTTGTAATATAGGTCATGTCAGTTTACTCAGTTATCTAGCCCGTGTTGTCTAACTCTCCACTACGCGCCGGTAAGTCAGGCTTAACGTTGGACTTTTTTGTTCCATCAGTAGATCATGTAAAACATCCAAAAGACGTTTCATCAGGAGGGTTGTGAGTATCGACTTTTGGTGCGAAACTACGTCCTACATGAGCTTTTACAATCATTGGAAGAATTTCTAACTTTTACACATTCTTTGATATATTTTCCTATGTATACAGCGCAGGGGTTGTTACATGACAATATGTACTTAAATTTGCCATCAAAGTCCATTGAGATAAATTCTGGTACATAAGATCATTAAGATGACAGCCTTGTGTATAGTGAATTACGTACATCAGAATATTTCGGACATACAATCAAAAAGTGATATTCGTCTTCAATGAACTCAGATAAAACTCCTTGTATATCATTACTTTGCAGTGCGATGGATCACGCCATTCGTCGCGTCTTTCAAAGCCGATGGGCAGTCCTGATTATCGGGGCCGTCTTCGGGAGCTGTTTAGCACAACTCTTTACCGTTCCGGGAGTTCATCACGCCACGGAACCAAGCAGACCTTCCCCCGAAAGCCCAAAATGGCTGTTACGCGCCCACAAAGGTCAGGACAAGTCGATACGGTCTGAGAACATCAAAGACGACCAGTCCTTGGAAGGAAGGTGAGTTTATGTACACGTATTCACCTATAACTCTCTTATTCGCACATCACAAGAAATAGCAGTGTTTCCTCTGGAAGGACATGGGTTACGTTCGCAAATTAGTGAAACAATCATTAAATATGGGACAGTAAAACGCACTTAATTACTTTACATACGTGAACGTGCGGAAGTGAAATACAATGGTGCACATTTATTTACTACACATCTGTGCATATTTTTTCGATATTTGTTTGCAAAGTTAACACATGCATGCTTTGACTTGAAATAATACACCGGTTTGGAGTAACGAGATACAAAAGTGATTCTGAGTCATGCGTCGCCAAACAAAGGCAAGAATACAAGTGAAGGTACTAAGTAGTAGGGCTGAATTCGATCGATCGCCTTACATTTCAGGGCGGAAATGAAAATGGCATAAGTAGTAGAGTCAATTCCATGTCACCGAGAGGGTTTTCATATAATATTGCTAAAAGGTTTGAACAATTTTAGATAAAAGACTATTTCAGTCAAAAGAGTTCCAAATTGTCCAAGCAATTAACAATGATCATATATATGAAAGTTTGAACTCATCTATATATTTTAGAAATATTTTCAAAGTAATTGCACAAATATCTCTTTATTTAGAACAATTTTTGAACATCTAAGTGATTGTTTCACTGTTGGAACATGTTCCAACATTTTGCATCATTTTCCAATGGTAGATTTGGGTTCTTGCCCCCATAAGAGTAGGTGCTAATCACGCTCTATTGTCTGCCTCTGTATATTTCTAGATTTCACGTCTGGACACTGGCAACTCTTTTGTGTTAAGTGTCTATGCATGGCACCCAGGGATACTTCCATATACTTTATTGTAGGGATGTGTGAATTGCCCCCTTCCCAGCCCACTGACACAGTTACACAATGTTTTAGAATGTTGGTACATGTTGGAACAAATAATGAATCTGTTGCAACAGTTTAGAAACTAATACAAATAACGTGTTCAATGTTGGAAATTTGTTTTAAATGTTGGAACACATAAGAAAATATTTAGAACATCAAATATATGTTAGAAATTTTTCTAAACAGTTACTTATCTCACATAGATTGTTACAAAGGTTTTGAAAATGTTAGAACAAAAGGCAACAAACACCCACTCGGTAATGTGGAATTAAATCTACAATCACATTTGTTTATCGAAGATGACAAGTTAACTAGTTAGCAGCTAAATAGACTATACTACTGTGCTAGGTCATGCCGAAAAATCTATGTGGGAAATGCCTTCGTGCTTGCGTCCAGAGACTATCCTCTACTTTTTGTCCATGTCTTATCTGTGCAAAGACAGTAAATGAAATTTTCTTCGAAACCTTTTTCCTAGCCCGGGCCACTTATATGGCTACACATATATTCATAGCAATAGAACAAATCTCTAAAACGTCCACTTGTGTTTCTTCATTCAAAGCAGCAAGGACCGATATTTCTGCGAAACAAAAACTATATCTGAAGCCATTGCTACCGATAGGAATTATTTTCTGTGTGTCACTGCAGGCTATCGGATCAAAAAACCACTGGTCAACCGAGAAAGATCCTGCTGGACTGCGGTGCTAACGTGGCGTCCACAGTACAGATGTTTAGGGAGACCTACCCAGACGGGCAGGACTTCATCATTCACTCCTTCGAGATAGACGAGAGGCTGGCGCCGTTCTTCGCACCGTACCCGAATCACGTGCTACATTGTCCTACCGGGGTATCCAACAAGGACGGTGAGTAGGTGGGGAGGGGGGCCTCACATCTTGTAATTCTAATTACAAGATGTTATATATATATACTATCATGCATATGTAAAAGTGATTTAAATATTTATGATTAAGACGATATGTCATAATTTGTATTAACGTTTGTGTTTAGTAGCTTTTTTCAAAGGTTAGTGATAGTGCTGATATGGGGCATATTGTTTTCCCTCGGCACTGAGGTGTTCTCCTGAAAACATATCATTTGCTGTTATCTCATGATATGTTATCTCCATGAAAAATGGAGATATTGTTTTTGGCGTATCTATGCGTGTGTCTGTCAGTGTGTCTGTCTATCTGTGTGTCTGTCTGTCTGTGTGTGTGTTTCCGGACTATTGCAGTCAGCATAACTCACGAACTTCTGGATGGATTATGATGATATTTGGTATGTGGGTGGGTGGGTGTTGGGGAGACAAAGGTCAAGTTCGATTTTGGGCTCCCTGGTATGTGACCTTGGTACTGCAGTAGAACTTCCGTTTTTTTCATCTTTTGACCTGGACGTGCTATGGTCTTGATTTTCTGGTGGCAGATAGCGTGTGATGTAAGAAGGAAGTGGTGTAGGTTTGGTTCCCCAACCAGCTCGCTCTGGAACTGCGGGGGCGGTGTTGGCAAAATCTTCCAAGGACAATAAATTAAGAAAGGAACGACGGATTTCCATCATATTTAGTATGCAGGCAGCTTAGACAGATATGAACATAATGAAGTGCAACTTATTCAAATGTGAACTTTTAACTATTAAAATATGCATAATTAATTAGGAAAGTTTATATTTGGAGTGTTTTTAATTATAGGACTCAAATGCATGTAACATATGTATTGAAGATGGAGCATTGACGGATAAAAATGATGCAAATGAATTACTTATTTGCATAATTAATGCCAAAATGCCATAATTCTAAGTGGTAAATGATTGGACTGTTAACATTGTGACCTGTGAAAGTAAGTTAAAGGTGTACATGGCCAAGCATAGATTATGCAAATGTGGAAGTCATTTTCATAATAGAAATATTTCATGGAGATCTGAGGTCTCCAAACTCTTGATTTTTCTTTTTTTTCGTACATTCCCACCTGTTTTTCGGACACCAGGAAACATGACGGCTTACTCGGAGTCCGCCTGGTCACCAGACAAAGGAAAGAACCGCGGCAAAGACATGCAGTGGGGAGGGGGGTCACTCTTTGCTTTCGATGACGAGAAGGCGGACACTGAGACGGGCGGCAATCGGAAGTTGTCCCATCACCGAACGGTGCCGACAATCGACCTGTCCCGCTGGATCCAGGAGAACACGGCGGTGGAAGACTACGTCATCTTCAAGCTTGACGTGGAGGGTGCCGAGTACGACATCTTAAAGAAGATGTTGCAAGACGGAACCTTTAAGTGGGTGGACAAGTAAGTCTTCGTTCTCGTACCATCCTTCGTCTGATTTTGTTTACTTATATATATTTGGTGATCACAAAGTGTGATATCTGGATAAGAGCAGGATAAGTACACTACGATGTGTCATTAATGTTTTCCTTGTATATCATGATGTTTGGGTGTGTAAGCTGCTATCATCATTTGTACCATATATATATATATACACGTGCATGTACTTAAAAACAACAAAAACACACAATAAGCTGCAGAATTTTGTTTCAACCCCTAGATATTACGGAGAGTTTCACCCCTGGCAACCTGTCACAGGCTGGGATAATGCGGAGAAGGCCAAACTCGTGTCAGATGTAGGAAAGTATGGCAGACCTATGATAAAGTGGGCGGCCGAAGTCAGGAATTACGGTGACTTTGACACCATGCACCCTTCATTGGTGAGTTTTCAGTTTACTTTGCTTAGTTAAAAGACATGACACCTGCTAGAATACTTTCACAAGGGTTCATAGTCCTGTCACAAAGATGCGTCCAAACGTACAGATCTCCAACCAAACATCCCTCAGTATAATTCACTTCTGTATACTTATAAACTGCGCACACGGATGGGGGGGGGGGGGAATCCACTGTTTCTCAAAGTTGTGGATTTATATAATCCGGCGGATTAATGTTATTGCAGGTACCAATTTCAACAATGTATGTTTGGGTTGAAATGTTTCTTGGGACAGGAAATATGAACCCTTGAGTAGCAGGTTGATAATAGCCTGTTGGCGGCGGTTCTGTGTGTTCCTCTAAATGTAAGGAAACACATCCACATAGTCAATAATGCTGTCCTCTTTTTCATCCAAGGCTTCAGAGAGTTTTGCCGGCTCTCCGGGCACGGTCTACTCCAACTGCTCGGCTCCCTTCTTACGTGCCCCCCGCCTGGCACTGGCTGTTCTAGTCGGTATGAACGCCAAGGCCGCGCACAAGCTGGTAGAGACAATAGCAGCTCATTCCAGCAGGATGCCGGTCACGCTCTTCCTCTATGGAGACTTCGTGGAAACGTTTCCCGAACTGGTGAAGGATTGGGCCAAAACGTTCACAATAGGCATGCGCGAGGTGAGGCTTGTTTGCGTCAAATACCTCCTTATGCTGACGGCCTGTTAATAGTTCTGTTGAATAAACCTGGAATCGAAAAAAATGTCATAATTTAAAACCTTTCACACTTCATTTTCATAATTGGTATCTTTTAATGTTGCACCTGCCATGAACTGCATGTTACATGTATTTGAGTCCAATTATGGAAACATTACAAAAATAGAAGGCAAAAAAGAAAGGTTTTGCTGCAGTACCAGGGGGCCAGGGGTTCTTGAGTTACAAAAATCCGGAAACACAAACACACACAGGCAGACAGACGGACACACACACACACACACACACACACACACACACACACACACACACACACACACAATATCTCCACTTTTCATGGAGATAAATATACATCGAGGGAGAGAGAAAATGACAACTGCACGTCTCTTGCACTACAATTCTCGATACATCGGACGGATGATGCAGGACAGTGTTCTTATTCCCTGCAGAGCCAACCATTTCCGCTAGGGCACTTTACGTTACAGCAACCCCGATGGATCCGTGCGGCGCTAGTCAGTACCATACAGCGCCTGAGAGAAGTGGGCCTACAGACAGCCTACTACCTGCCTGAGAACGTGACAGGCACCGTGATAAGCGAAGCCAAGTCTCGGGGCCTGAGGATCATCCAGCCGACCGCTAGCTTCCCTCCAACCGATGGTATTTCTCTTCTTTTCAAAATTCCCCGGTCACGCTTGTATCTTTACGTGCCTATCTTATTATCAGCCCTTTCTCTGGAGGGCTGGAGTTTTATACTGAAATCTTCCCTGTCCTAAATTTGCCATATACAATGTATAATCCTTATGTAGTTGTAGCTATGATGTGGTAGAAAAAAATGACAACATGGGTACATTAAGCATCGACGAATTATCTTGCTGGGTGGAAAACTTAAGATAAGCATTTTCTTCCAATACTTAAGGAGTGAATTTGGTCAGCCCCTGATTTCTTTATGTATACAGTTTATATCATATCTATACATGTTTTTACAGAACACCATGTCCTGTCTGTCGAGAACTACTACAAGTACAGAGATGTAGAGAGGGTTCCCAAAGCCCTCCGCGTCATCACCCAACAACTGAAGAACATTAACAAGGGAGGCATCGTCAGTCTGGACTCGGACCACCCGGACAGCTACATGATATCCGTCTTCCTCATGGACTATCTGGTCGAGAAGTCCGGTTACGATCTAGTTAGCATTGTGGAGTGTCTGTAATAGATTTACTCAGTTAACATTCTAAATTTTCTTCGTGGAGTGTCTGAAGTAGGTTTTGCATTTTGGTTGTCTTCATAAGATTTATGCCTTCATGGAGAAGATACATGTAACGGTAAAAGATTAATAAATAGAGTTCGAAGATCTCATACCCCTTGAAGTTTGTGTTTTTCAATGTTATGCGCATTTTTTATTATTATTTTTCTTTTTCTTCTATTTTATTTCTAATTTTTTGACAACTTTATTCAGTAAATACATAAATGCATAAATATAAATCATACAGTGCATTAATGTTATGTGCATGGTGGTGCTTTGTTTGTTATTAAACTGTAGATGTGATTATTTGGTGTACGTCTCTTTCAATGCTGACTGCATGCCCAAAATGATGAAAATCCGTCTGTCCTATCTTCAGTTAGCCTCTTTGAAAGATCTTAACAAAATCGCCTCAGCTGTACAAAATTAAATGCTAGATGTAGAACGCATTCATTCATTTATTCATTCATTCATTCATTCAGTGGCATCGCGATGGTAGTGTTACTTGACCCAGAGGTCCTGGGTTCGAATCCTGATTTAATTGTACCGTTGACGTTGTGCCCTTGGGAAAGGATTGGTTTGACCCAACCCACTTTTACAATCTAGATAAGACTTTGGAAACAAGGAATTTGTACAAACATAAGTTTAGGATAAGGATAGGACGTTAGAGGTGGATGTCCTGTGTTTGAGGAGAGCCACACCTTGAGCACGTAAAAAGAACCCACCTCACCTATCGAAAAGAGTAGGGATCCTCCCCAGTTTCAGAATAAATCATATAAATCTGGCCGGATATATACAGCTTGTACAAACCTGGTGTGTTACGCTCTGAGGCGGTTTACGAGGTATGTAATACATACAAACAAACAAACAAACAAACAAAATTCATTTATTTGCATGTACATTATTCGATAGATTATTCTGTTAGTCATAGATTAGATCAGTTCTTTATATTTGTTAGCTATTAGCACTAGTTAAACTCTCGCGTGCGTAAGTTGCCATACATGATATTACAGTGTTCCAGTTACAATTGTCGAGCAATTAAGTTCTTCTTCTATGACTGAATTAATGAAGTTTATCGCTCGACAGTTGTACATGGTACAATGTATGGCACCAATAACAAGACAATGAGTACTTAACTATTCTATTCTGGAAACTATAACTACAACAATATGAGCGTAAATGGTGTACTGAATTAGTATACGTTAAACGTTTCTGTCTGTTACAATACATTCTCTCTACTCTACTCTACTCTATTCTACTCTACTCTACTCTACTCTACTCTCTTTTGTAAAGCGCTACATATGTATTGCCTAAGAACTTAGATGTGGTGTCGGGGCATGACATAAGTAGATTAAAAATGTCTGTGTTTGCCTTCGGTAAGGGTTTACAGGATTTATGTGACGGGTACGATGAACCGAGGGGCCTTGGAATAGATCACGTGGCGAGTAAAGCGATCTTGTTAATTTGCGTTCATACACAGAAACACGGCACCTTGTCACATACGTCATCAAACAGATGTATCAAACACCACAACTCAACATTTACTTCTAAAGACAAAAAAACATGATATCCATTCACAAAATGGAGATTACACGCTACCAAGGGGAAATAATCTCTTAACAGTCTAACGTTACACTCCAGTGAACACAGTTCTATTATTAGTTCACAACAATATACAACACGTCAGAGCCAGCTGACGGAATTCAGAGACGAGCTCATCCCAACCGTTGCCCGAGTTGTCCATCTTCAACACTGGACTGATGCTACTTCAAATTTTGGTGAGCCAAAAATTAACGTTAGCAATACGAGAATACAGAAAAACTTACATGCATTTTCCCATAAGTACGGAGGAAGGTTGGGGGGAGGGGGGCAGTTAGTGAACTCAATGACACCTGTTGTATTCATTGATGGCGCTACAAGTAAGACAGGAAATGCATGTTCAGTCATAGAAATACCCTGTTTCCACTGAGGAAGAAAATAAAGACGACTTCTGTAACCGTGTGTACTAATGCATCAAGTGCCACTTAGACCAGTGTTGACTTGAAGTTGCTGTTGTTGTCCCTGTTTAATGTCTATTTTTTCGCTAGACGTGGTCTCACGGTGCTGTCTTTTTCTTAGTACTTCTTGGTTGTCTTTTCTCTTTGGTGCTTTGCCCACTGGTACTTTACTCATGACTTGAAATATTTCTTTGACTTGAAAGGTTTCTTTGGGTTTTGACTTGGTTAACTCTATCGTTACATCGTCGGAGAAATGTACATAGGTAACGTTACATGCTGTACAATTTTCTAGATTTTGTACAGCTGCCCAGTAAAGAAATTGTACTCTAGCCGTTTGCCTATCGTAACGATCAACAGGTTTATATATGATTTGAAATCAACGGCCTGGCCTCATTACTTACAAGTATAAAGCTACCTGGCACACAAATGAGGCTCTATTATCTAGTAAGCAGATCTATAGATTCGGTGGCAATGACAGTATCGAACTGGCAAAAACAGTATTATTGGAGACATGATACTGCTTTTGCATTTTGGATACTGTCATTGCCACCGATAGATTTGCTTGAAGATTACTTCTAATCAATCATTCATTCATAAATTCGTATCCGTTAATTGCGCCTTTGTAACCACAGCAACGTTATAAGTATGTAAAGTGTTATAGTATTTCTCAATTAATTATGCAAACGATATCATCCAGGGCCACCTTTCGTGAAATGTGGAAAATGAAATTAGCATATTGTATCAGTTTATTTTTCGGAGACGTCGTCGTCTTTTAGTCGTCAACTGTACTGTGAAGATAACATTTTATTTGTATCTCAGTTGTCGATCTTACCCGATACAGTTGCAGTACATGCACGATGGATAAAGCCGCCCGTCGCGTGTGTGAAAGCCGATGGGCAATCCTGATTATCGGGGCCGTCATCGGGAGCATTGTGACACAACTCTTTACCGTCCCGGGAGTTCATCACGCCACGGGACCAAGCAGACCTTCCCCCGAAAGACCAAAATGGCTGTTACGCTTCCAGGAAGGTCAGAGCAAGTCGGTACGGTCTGAGAACATCAAAGACGTCCAGTCCCGGGAAGGAAGGTGAGTTTATCCATATGTGTATTCCCACCTTATCACTTTGTATGATCATAAGGCCGGACCGCTGTTTTTATACTAATAAAAGTGATGGCGTTAAGAGATGAAAACTTGATGTGGGGCAAGTTGATGTCAAGTTGAAAAGTAGACATTGTAAGCTATATTAGCGTGTCACACAGCACTAATCTCCAAGCAGATACGGATCAGTCTTGAACAGTATTATGAAAAATTGAGATATTGCTTTGGCCGAGTTTGGGTGTGTCTGTCTGTGTTTTCGGACTTTTGTAGACACCTTAATCTATGAACCTCTTGCTGCGTTGTGATGATATTGGGCATGTGGGTTGGTGTTGCAAAGACAAAGGTCAAGATCGATTTTGGTCCCCTTGTGTGTGACCTTGGTACTGCAGCATAACTTTTTTAACGCTTTTTAAAAATCTTTTGACCGTACCTGGACGTGACGTGCTATGGTCTTGATTTTTTTAGGTGTATTATCACATCATTTCACTAGTGCGTTTTTGAAGTTTCCTAGTAGTGCTGCAACTCTTAGCTCAAAATACTGGGTACATGTGCATTTTTAATCTGTAGGATAAAAAATGATACCATCCACCTGCCTTTCTATTGCAGCATGAAATCACACATTTCGTCAGACACCGTTTTCTTTTATGATAGGCTTTCGAAGATAAGTTTTGCAGCTCTAAGGAAAATATTATTCTTATGCACTTAATGCAGATTTCTGTTAGCTAGTTATCCATGTTTATTGCAGGCCCCCAACAACTGCTGCCAGCGCTGGTGAGCCGAGAAAGATCCTGCTGGACTGTGGTGCTAACGTGGCGTCCACAGTACAGATGTTTAGGGAGACCTACCCAGACGGGCAGGACTTCATCATTCACTCCTTCGAGATAGACGAGAGGCTGGCACCGTTCTTCGCACCGTACCCGAATCACGTGCTACATTGTCCTACCGGGGTATCCAACAAGGACGGTGAGGTCGATTAAGCGAAATCACGACTTTTAATTGCAGCGTTTGAAAGTCATAAGTACAGCGTCAATAATAACATCAGTGTAGTTTCAAATCACTATACACCTAATGTGGAATTCTGATTATCAAATGTTCTTACATTTTCGTCATAACGAAGAGTCTCTAGACCTCCTTCGTTCAGCAATCCGAATATTCACACACCCAGAAACAAACACAGACTAGTCATTGGTACCGAAAACATAGCTCAGAAGACGAGTTAGAGTCAACAAGTGTGGTACATATATTAATGGAAAAATACAATGCATTTTTGTTAGTTGACGTGTACATATTGGTATCATGGTTTTGAATTGTGAATTTTGTGTTTGTGATTTTTCGCTTCATCTGATGTAACTTTCATATGTTTTTTTTAGCTGAGATCCTGATACATATTTTCTGTTTGCATCATATACTTTTTTTTGCATCAGGAAACATGACTGCTTACTCGGAGTCCGCCTGGTCACCAGACAAAGGAAAGAACAACCGTAAAGACATGCAGTGGGGAGGGGGGTCACTCTTTGCTTTCGATGACGAGAAAGCGGACACCGAGACGGGCGGCAAACGGAAGTTGTCCCATCACCGGACGGTGCCGACGATCGACCTGTCCCGCTGGATCCAGGAGAACACGGCGGTGGAAGACTACGTCATCTTCAAGCTTGACGTGGAGGGTGCCGAGTACGACATCTTAAAGAAGATGTTGGAAGACGGAACCTTTAAGTGGGTGGACAAGTAAGTCTTCGTACGTTTGCTCATTTTCAGTAACCTTGAAATGTCACGTTTTGATAAATTCTCGAAAATCATGTATGACGAGTAACCATGAAAATTTACATTTTGATAAAATCTGGATAATCTAGGTATGACGAGTAACCACGAAATGTCACGTTTTGATAAAATCTCGGTAATCAAAACAAGACGATGTACTTGATATTCAGCTTGTGTTTTACCAGGTACTACGGAGAGTTTCACACCTGGCAGCCTGTCACAGGCTGGACTAAAGCGGAGAAAACAAAACTCGTCTCAGAGGTGCAAAAAAAAGGCAGACCTATGATAAGTTGGGCGGCCGAAGTCAGGAATTATGGTGACTTTGACACCATGCACCCTACATTGGTGAGTATCAACATTATATATATACAAATTTATTGCACAACAATCAGTTCTTTGGTACATGTATCAAGGAACGTTCCAAGAGAATCTGACGTGGATGTCGTAAAGCATTTTGAAATTCGAGCTCGAGCAACAACAGTAGCTACACGCTGCCAAAGAAAACTATCCCATTATTTATAGTGAAAGAGCACTATTCTCCACGCAGAGGTTTCGGACGAGGTTATATACCTAATGTCAAAACGTAAGCTGGAAAATTCACGCCATGCTGATTTTTTGTTTTATTTAAGGCATTCGAGGGTTTTGCCGGCTCTCCGGGCACGGTCTACTCCAACTGCTCGGCTCCCCTCTCGGGTGCCCCCCGCCTGGCACTGGCTGTTCTAGTCGGTATGAACGCCAAGGCCGCACACAAGCTGGTAGAGACAATAGCAGCTCATTCCAGCAGGATGCCGGTCACGCTCTTCCTCTATGGAGACTTCGTGGAAACGTTTCCCGAACTGGTGACGGCATGGGCCAAAACGTTCACAATAGGCATGCGCGAGGTGAGGCTTGTTTGCGTTAAATACCTCCTTAGGCTGACGGTCTGTTAATAGTTCTATTGAATAAAACTGGAATGGAAAAAAATGTCCTAATTAAAAACTTTTTACACTTCAAGATCTATCAATCTATTTATCTATTTTCCCCGCTATCCGTCCATCTCCATCTCTTACAAGACTTCGGAGACCTCATATCTCCATCAGATATTCTGATTATGCAAATTACTTAAACATTTGAATAATCTATGCTTGTCACAGGTCACAATGTTGACAGTCTAATCATTTACCACTTTGAAGAATTATTGCACTTTTTCATTGATTATGCAAACTAGGAATGATTTGCATAATTGGTATCTTTTAATGTTGCACTTGCCATGAACTACATGTCACATGTATTTGAGTCCAATTATGGAAACATTACAAAAATATAAGGCAAAAAAGAAAGGTTTTGCTGAAGTACCAGGGGCCCAGGGGAAAAATCCGGAAACACAAACACACACAGGCAGGCAGACGGACAGACATATTCTCCAAGTAGAGGTTTTGTTCGGCAATGTTAAAAAACCCCGGCCACTACTACCCCAGCCGACCAAAACCTCTGCTTGGAGAATAGGACAGACAGACACACGCACGCACACACACACACGCACACACACGCACGCACACACACACGCACACACACA